>NW_018408876.1:613216-647003 GCF_002113885.1 Mizuhopecten yessoensis
ACACACAAAAAAAAATAAAAAAATACATATACGAGTTAGGTGGGGTAGATTTTTCGACATCGAGAGCTTTCCATCCTTCTCGTATATAAATCATCATTCGGGATGACATTTTAACCGAAAGATGATCTAAACCCCTTAAACGCGCAGAATTACTCGGAACACCTTAGGTCTAAATATAGATGTAACAAAATGTTCAGGTCCCTGTACATGGTGTCTCCATTTTTATTTTTTCCGTCGACTCGATTATAAGTCGGGCAACTTAAGTTAAAAACTAATAAAAAAAGGAAAACGATATAATATCCGGGATAATCCTTATACCGTATATGATATAAGAAGAGACCAGTATTCCCTCCAATACCCCACCCTCTGACATAAACTAAAACAACACCAAAATAATAATTCAATTATTTATTGTTTGGAGCGAATAATCGCCGACAGTATAATTTACACTTCAAACTTGCTCAAATTTCTCACATTCCCATCATGAATGCACATAAAACCATTCCGTCAATTCATTACGAAATTCGACAATTCTTATAAAGAAGGTGTACATTTCTCAATGAAAAACAAAAACCATGTGTACTATCGCTAAATGACCCGATAGTTACATACCATACCGTACACCCAGCACGTACGAAACCCGACTTCAACGCACTCTATCAGAAGGTATGACACTGAAGGGAAAACAATTTTCGGCTCAAACTCCGAAAATTATATTATACATATACATAACGCTATACATCATCAGTACACTGTAGTTCTGTAATGCTACTAAATCCATATTGCCATTTGTTGATGGCCTGTAGTCAAATATGACGTCTTATCTTGAGATGAATGATAGTTTCGCCTCTATCATTAAAAAAAGATAATTAAGGCCCAAGGGAGATAACCGTTATTGTTTTATGCAGAATTACCAACTTCTTATTCAGGAATTCTCATGCAACATCTGTCGTTACTGTTTTCTTCAGGTGTCACGACTGTTCAGTTTACACATTGATTTTATAAACTTTAGGTACATTATCATATTACATATCTACACATGAATTTTTGTTTACAGAAATATTGATTATTTTGTCCTTAATATTTCATTTTTGCGATTCCTGTCTAGATGGTACATGTATGATACGTGCGAACGTCCCGACATAATATCTGATTACGACAGCTGTCACAGCAGTTGACGGTCACAATTACGCTAAAGTGTAGCATTTTATATTACCAGTGATCATTTTGATAGCATAACGTTTCAACACTAGCCTTAACGGTATCAGTCCAAATCGCTCATCATAAACTATATCCTATAAGGTTCTTAGAACTCTTTTGGAATGGAGTTGCATATCTGTGATTCCAATGGCAAACGGTTGGAACTTTCCCGTTTCTTTTTCTCGTTTAACGGAAAATGTGGACGGTTCCCCGATTGTCCACCCACAGTGAAACTAATGTATACTAAGGGCAGTAACTCTGCTTGCCTTGAGACAACAGTTTATTAGTGTGTCCAGGCTTGGGTATCACAAACATTTTCTCAAATCTCAAGCTCAAATCTTAAGTTTCGTTCCGGAGCTTGAGTTCGAATTTAAGTCTGCTCTTGGGCAGTCTCAGCTTTTTGAGCTCAGCTTGAGGCGTTGAGCTGAGTTTTTAGTTTGTGATAACGAAATACGGACGCTGAGCTTGAGTCCTTGAGTTCGGACTCAAATCTCAGCTTAAGTACGTTTGTGATACCGAAGCCAGTTCACATATATCTTAGAAATTTCATAATTTTCTTTTGTATACAAATGGTTAAGATATGTGGAAATTATTATAATTATAAGACTTTCTAAATAATATGATATGAAACTTGTTCCTGTGATATATTAAGTGTTTTTAGTGCAATGGACATAGCAGGAGAATACCAGATGTATGAATATATTTATATTTTATTTATGGGGGGGGGGGTTGGGAGGGGATTGTCTTCAAGACTAGTGTTTGATACTCTACTTAATTTGAACAAAAGTAATATGTTTCATTGATAGAAATTCGTGAGAAACAGCGAACACAGACGAGTGAACACAATAAACAGGGGCGATAACTCATTTTAATTTATACCACAACAGAGCAAACACAATTTCTAATCTCGTGATAAATGATATCTGGATAAACAATGCCTCGGATTGATAGTGGCTAAATTTATGAGACTGATCTAAAATATTCTCTTCTCCCATGTTGGCGAAGACCTTGTAAAAATGACCAATTGAAGTTCACGCTGAAAAAGCATGATCACATAACATAAGACACACCGGTCCATTCACAGCCTACGATGTTTTTGTGTGTCCTTTGAGACCGATACAGATATCAACTTTGGTCTGCTGTCCCTATTACAGAACTTACAATGTCTATTGTTGTCCCGATAACAGATGATAGCGACTGACCGAAGAAAACATCAATATGTAGGTGCATGTGGCTAAAAACCCAATAAAGGCAGGTGTGCCTATTCTCATGACCTATTTTCCCCTTGACCTAGATTCAAAGTTTAGTACATACGTACGATTAGTGTTATTTATGAATTATTTTTGCCTATGGTTACATACTTATGAATAAAAAAGTTTTTCAAATTTATTTTAACAATTGTCACTCCATCTGATAAAATCTTATTGTTTTTAAAGGATTAGTGAACGAACTACAAATGGTGGTTATCTTATCAAACATCAAAGTGAAGGATCGATTGATTATTTTCCTATACCCCCAGCCTCTGAAAGGGATGGCGTCATTTGAAAGGACAATGAGCATCTAATTGGTGTTTCGAGGTGTGTGAAATATAACAGGAAAGAATAAAATGCTCAGCCTGTGCCTTGGGGAACAGGTCGGACCACTCTTGATCTCACTTCAATAAATAATGTTTTAAGACATATGTGTCAGGTTAGCCAAACCACAAACAACAAATGGATGTTTCAATGTCGTAATATTCATGTAATAATAATATACAACAATTTATATAGCGCCCTATATAATTTGTAAAATTACTCTAAAGCGCTTTACAACATATGGATAATAGTAATGGTTCTAATTGTGAAAACAAAAAACAAAAAGCTTACCATCACTTTTATTCATTTAAGCAAGCAATGTGCACATAATTGAACAAATAAAAGGGTGGTATTTACATGACGTCTTTGCAAGGATTCTAAAATGCAGACGTGAATAGGTGAGTTTTGATGTCCCTCTTGAACTTGGCCAGGGTATTCGACTTCCTAATAGCAGATGGTAATCTATTCCACAACGTAGCCGAAACCCTCCCAAAGCATCTGTATCCGTATGACTTCGACCGCAGTGATCGTGACGGCTGATACAGGGTAACAAGCTCCTGTAGGTACTAATGAGCTGTTCCTATGTGTACACCAGAATTTTGTACTGCGACCTGTATCGTACAGGTAACCAGTGCAACGAATAAAGCACAGGTGTGATGTGCTCTCTCTTTCGAATACGAGTAACTAGCCGTGCTGCAGTGTTCTGGACCCTCTGCAGACGACTAGGTAGTTTGTCAGATATACAACAGAGCAGGGCGTTACCATAATCCAACCGAGAGGTAACAAGTGAATGCACCAACATCTTGCATGCATCTACAGTTATAAACTGCCGAATACAGCCGATGTTCCTGATCTGGTAGTAACAGGATTTGGCAATAGCGTTCACTTGTTTCTCCATGTTCAGTGAACTATCAAAGTATACCCCTAGGTTTTTAACAGCTGGAACAGTCTCAATAGTTCTGGCACCGACCTTGAGATGGAGAGCCATTGATTGCTGACACTTTGGGGAAAAGACGATTAGTTCCGTCTTTTCCTGATTCAGCTTAAGCATGTTGGCGTTCATCCAGATACTGACTTTCTGAGACTGTATTCCAACTGTCTTGTGGTTTGATGACAATGTAATAGTGTGTCATCGGCATAGCAATGATAGCGAAGGCTATGGCGACGACAAATCTCTCCAATCGGTTTGGAGTACATATAACATTTTCGTGGTCCTAACACCGACCCTTGAGGAACCTCGAAATCTAGTATTTCGTCATGTGAGGTGGAACATCCGATGGCAACACACTGTCGTCGTTCACTCAGATAAGACTGTATCCAGCATAGTGCGGTATCAGTCACTCCATAAGAGTATTCCAGACGTTTATAAAGTATGCCATGGTCAATGGCGTCAAATGCAGCTGACAAGTCCAACATGACAAGCAACGCTCTGCACTTGTTACCACTGCAGAAGCTGTCAATATGTACACGTAGGAGGGCCGTCTCAGTAGAGTGTACCATGCGGTAGGCCGATTGCATGTTGTCATGGAGACTGTTTGCATGGAGATGAACCTCTAAACGCCGGGACACAACCTTCTCCAAGATCTTAGACAGAAAAGGCAGATTTGAAACTGGGCGGTAGTTTTTCAACTCCTCCTTGTCCATTCCAGGCTTTTTTAACAATGGTCTGACATGTGCCTTCTTGAAACATAATTGAACCTTTGACTCAGCCAATGATTTGTTCATGATTGAGGTAATCAAAGGAAGCAGTGCTTGAAGACATTGCTTTAATAGATCTGTAGGCAGTGGATCAAGCTCACAGGACTTCGATTGCGAGGTCATGATAATGTTGCGCAACTCGTCCTGGGTTGTTGGTGAGAGCTTTGCCGATGGTTCCCAATCAAATGCAATGTCAGCAGTCATGACAGAGATGTCAATGTCAGCAGTCATGACAGAGATGTCAATGTCAGCAGTCATGACAGAGATGTCAATGTCAGCAGTCATGACAGAGATGTCAATGTCAGCAGTCATGACAGAGATGTCAATGTCAGCAGTCATGACAGAGATGTCAATGTCAGCAGTCATGACAGAGATGTCAATGTCAGCAGTCATGACAGAGATGTCAATGTCAGCAGTCATGACAGAGATGTCAATGTCAGCAGTCATGACAGAGATGTCAATGTCAGCAGTCATGACAGAGATGTCAATGTCAGCAGTCATGACAGAGATGTCAATGTCAGCAGTCATGACAGAGATGTCAATGTCAGCAGTCATGACAGAGATGTCAATGTCAGCAGTCATGACAGAGATGTCAATGTCAGCAGTCATGACAGAGATGTCAATGTCAGCAGTCATGACAGAGATGTCAATGTCAGCAGTCATGACAGAGATGTCAATGTCAGCAGTCATGACAGAGATGTCAATGTCAGCAGTCATGACAGAGATGTCAATGTCAGCAGTCATGACAGAGATGTCAATGTCAGCAGAGGAGGAGTACAACGTAGCAGAGTTATGTTTATAAACTGGCAGACATACGATGACTGATTGAGGATACCCAAATAAAATACAACTATTTTGTTTTAGTTCAGACAAATTTTATACTGTAAAAATGGAAATTTTCGGAGGTGGAAGATTTGAGATTCTTTAAACTGATCAGGATGTGGAATTTTAGAGTTTGTAAAAGTTCTGAATTTTGTATATGCTATACATCTATGATCTATACATAAATCTTCGCGTTTTGAAATTTTCACGATTATTTACTTGTCGAAAAACATACGCGAACATTTCCTCATCGCGAAAATTTCTACTTTTGCAGTATTAATATCTCTGCGTTTTATAGATATAATGAATGATATTTCAAACGTGGCAACGCGTGGAATGACATAATCTCAATCCAACCTATCGGTCGTGTTCCTTCACTGTAGCTGTAGTACATATGATGTAATCAGAAAATGTCTATATCCCCTTTCCAATCAGTGTACCGTGTACACCGTCATTTCGTGCTCTATCATTACATGTATACACTCTCCTATCGATACTGGTTAAAATAGTATTCAGATTATATTTTACTGCATAGAATACTAAATACCCATCTAGATCAGCCGGGCGTGAAATGGAGCCGGATATATACACACAGGGACATGTTAACCAGATGCACGTACTGTAACAGGCGACTACGTCCGCGATACGCTCGTGTACGTCCCCTACACCAATGGGACATGTCATGACGAAATAGAAAAATCTGCTCGCGCCATCTTGCGTAACGGTCTGATTAACCGGCTTTGAAGTCGGGTGTCGCTCCTCTGTAATATCCAAAGTATCAACTTAGCGATTGGTTAGGTGTATTTTTTACCTCGAACCCATCAAATAGCTACGTACATGTTCATGTAGCTGTGCTGCTTTTTTCATGACATATTTCAGGGGTGCAAAGAATGTAAGCTTGCACAACCTCTGAAAAATCGAGGAAGGGGAACCCTTTGCAGAATTGGAAATTTTGTTTTCGTTTCAACTAGTGGGCACGAAAGTGACCAAAATAAATCTGTTGCAACCATAACCTCATTACGGATCTTCGTTTACATTTATTTCAAAATTACTTTCGTTCCCTAACGCCTTATAATTGGAATAAAATCATCGCCTTCGGCATTATAATGGAGCGTTCGCCTTAGAGAGAAAGGCTATGGGTTCTGTCTTCTGACAAAGACGAGCCATTGTCCAAACGTTTGTACTTACCAAAAAAAACTTTCCCGGAAGGAGAATTCATTTTGCGTGCTGTATGATGTTTCTCAGAGAAAAAAAAAATCCATCTTTCCAACGGTACTAAGCACTTTTTTGTATGTCGGCTAGAAATGTGGTTTTTGATGCAAGAAACTTAGCACTCAAAGAAATATATACCCATGGGAGCTTGTATATGGTTCCATTTGAGAATGAATGAATGTAACGTTACAGGTCTGAGGGGATTGCTGACGACCTGATACCACAATTGGTTAGAGCGTCAGTCTGTAGGGTTTGGTGGCCTGGGTTTGAATCCAAGTCTGGCCGTTGCGTTTTTCTTTCCAGTTACATATCCTGTATTTGACTCTAAGGATCCTGTAAGTTTAAGCCTATCTTGTAGAGCACGTGGTCGGCATTTCATGTTTACAACATACCGTCACACCTGTATTCAGAGACCACCTTTGGGAAGTCACTACATTGGTCTCCTATTGCAGGTGGTCTCTCAACACAGGCTGTCTCTTAACACAGTCTGTCTCTTAACACAGTCTGTCTCTTAACACAGGCTGTCACTTAACACAGGCTGTCTCTTAACACAGGTGGTCTCTTAATACAGGCTCAACTAACATGTACATAACATTAGGGATTTTAAAAGTGGTCTCTCAATGGAGGGGGGTTCTTAATAGATGTGATTTCTTGACACGGGCGTTCTCTTAACACAGGCTGCCTCTTAACACAGACTGTCTCGTAACACAGGTGGTCTCTTAACACAGGGGATCTCTTAACGCAGGTGGTATCTTAACACAGGTGATCTCTTAACACAGGCTGTCTCTTAACACAGGTGGTCTCTTAATACAGGCTCAACTAACATGTACATAACATTAGGGATTTTAAAAGTGGTGTCTCTCAATAGAGGTGGTTTCTTAATAGATGTGATTTCTTGACACGGGCGGTCTCTTAACACAGGCTGCCTCTTAACACAGACTGTCTCGTAACACAGGTGGTCTCTTAACACAGGTGATCTCTTAACGCAGGTGGTATCTTAACACAGGTGGTCTCTTAACACAGGCGGTCTCTTAACACAGGCTGTCTCTACACAGGTGGTCTCTTAACACAGGTTCAATTAACATGTACATAACTGCCATTAGGGATTTTAAAAGTGGTCTCTCAATAGAGGTGGTTTCTTAAAAGAGCTTGTTTCCTAATACAGGGGGTCTCTTAACACAGGTGGTTTCTTAAAACAGTGTTGTCTTTTAATATAATGAGGTGGTTTATTGAGCTTGTTTGACTGTACTTTGACCTGGTATGGTCTTTAAGCAAGTGAAGGGCTTACATGAAACTAGATACATGTACATGTAATACCCAGTTAGACAATGAGAGACCGCGGCCCTGGATCGTTATAAACACAGTAGGATATACATTTTTAATTCTCCCCACAAGTATTATATATACAAAATATAGGTTAAGAATTAGTTCTAAATGGTGAACGCCAGAATATTGGCATTGCGCATTCAAACTGATTCAAATGTATTCAGGGGATTAAACGCATTGAACAGAAGTCGTTCCTGACCTTCAGATAGCTAATTTTGTGTATGCACTGTATGTAATAATCACCTCAAAGGACACACAAAAGCGACCAGGCAGCGACAGACACTGACGCCCCACAAGTGGTAATCGAAGTCGGCGCTTGTGAACGGTTTAACGGAGATCGATAATACAATCTGGTGTCCGTTTGTTCTATACTCAGGTGTATTATTTCTGTAAAAAATATTTATTGAGGTCAAATAGAAATAATATGGCACAGATTTATATATACATATCAGATATTGGACTTGCCTTAGAAAAAAGTCCCAAAATCACTGTCAGCTAGTTCACTTTTATCAAAAAAGTATTTTGTTAACCATAATCTGGAAAATTGCCATACAGAAATTTTAGACGTACCACAATTGAAATGAAGATGAGACAAGCGCAAATACACTACTGCCATTGGGTCGGTGACAGAACAGCCAATGCCTCGCGCGGCTTCAAGCTTCAGACTTTAGGGCTTGAAGAATCTGATGGGATGAGTTTGCTTGAAGCTTATAGCAACTCGCAATCGGAGACGCCATTTTGAAAACAATTCATGATTAATAATGGACGAATACAGCAAGTACAGTCATTGACACTGCAAGATTAGTAACACACAGCAGAGGATTACATTGGTACAGTTATATGGATTCTGAAGAGAGTAATCGGAAATTGACCCCGAAACCCTACAGTGTCAGCAATCGTACACAATACTGTATGAAGCGGAATCGCTTACGTTGAGAAAGCAATACATATTTGATATAACCACACTAGAGCCCGTAATGCACAGAACTCTTCCCAGACTTTCTCTTTTCTTGTGATAAGTGAGAAAGACAATCGGTTCTGTCCCCGGCTTAATACTCAGCATTTAAGGGGAAAGCCAACAACTGGTTCATCTGTTGTTAGTATAATGTGACCGGGCGGATCCGTTCTCAAACCTACAGATTATATATCCGTTATCACACCTACAGATTATATATCCATTATCACACCTACAGATTGTATATCCATTATCACACCTAAAGGATATATATCCATTATCAACCCTTCAGGATATATATCCATTATCAGCCCTACAGATTATATATCCACTATCACACCTACAGGTTATATATCCATTATCACATCTACAGTTTATATATCTAGTATCACACCTACAGGATATATGTCCATTATCACACCTACAGGCTATATATCCATTATCACACCTAAAGGATATATATCCATTATCAAACCTACAGGATATCTATCCATTATCACACCTACAAGATATATATCCATTATCACGCCTACAGGATATATATCCAGTATCAAACCTACAGGATATATACCCATTATCACACCTACAGGCTATATATCCATTATCACACCTACCGATTATATATCCAGTTTCACACCTGCAGGTTATACATCCATTATGACACCTACAGGATATATATATATCCATTATCAAACCTACAGAATATATATCAATTATCACACCTACAGATTGTATATCCATTATCACACCTAAAGGATATATATCCATTATCCCACCTACAGGATATATATCTATTATCACAACTACAGGATATATATCCATTATCAACCCTTCAGGATATATATCCATTATCAACCCTTCAGGATATATATCCATTATGAAACCTACAGGATATATATCAATTATCACACCTACAGATTGTATATCCATTATCACACCTAAAGGATATATATCCATTATCAGCCCTACAGATTATATATCCAGTTTCACACCTGCAGGTTATACATCCATTATCACGCCTACAGATTATATATCCAGTATCACACCTACAGGTTATCCATCCATTATCACACCTACAAATTATATATCTATTATCACACCTACAGATTGTATATCCATTATCACACCTAAAGGATATATATCCATTATCAAGCCTACAGGATATATATCCAGTATCAAACCTACAGGATATATGTCCATTATCACACCTACAGGTTATTCATCCATTATCACACCTACCGATTATATATCCAGTTTCACACCTGCAGGTTATACATCCATTATCACGCCTACAGATTATATATCCATTATCGCACCTACAGGTTATACATCTATTATCACACCTACAGACAGATTATATATCCGTTATCACACCTACAGGATATATATATCCATTATCAAACCTACAGAATATATATCAATTATCACACCTACAGAATATATATCCAGTATCACACCTACAGGTTATCCATCCATTATCACACCTACCGATTATATATCCAGTTTCACACCTGCAGGTTATACATCCATTATCACAGCTACAGGTTATATATCTATTATCACACCTACAGATTGTATATCCATTATCACACCTAAAGGATATATATCCATTATCAACCCTTCAGGATATATATCCATTATGACACCTACAGATTATATATCTATTATCACACCTACAGATTGTATATCCATTATCACACCTAAAGGATATATATCCATTATCACACTTACAGGATATATATCCATTATTACACCTACATGATATATATCCATTATCACGCCTACAGATTATATATCCAGTTTCACACCTGCAGGTTATACATCCATTATGACACCTACAGATTATATATCGATTATCACACCTACAGGTTAAACATACATTATCACACCTACAGGTTATACTCCATTATCACACCTACAGACTATATATCCATTATCACACTTACAGGATATATATCCATTATCAAGCCTACAGGATATATATCCAGTATCAAACCTACAGGATATATGTCCATTATCACACCTACAGATTGTATATCCATTATCACACCTAAAGGATATATATCCATTATCAAACCTACAGGATATATACCCATTATCACACCTACAGGCTATACATCCATCATCACACCTACAGATTATACACCCATTATCACACCTACAGGCTATATATCCATTATCACACCTCCAGGTTATATATCCATTATCGCACCTACAGGTTATACATCTATTATTACACCTACAGGATATATATATATCCATTATCACACTTACAGGATATATATCCATTATGACACCTACAGGATATATATATCCATTATCACACGTACAGGATATATATCCATTATCAACCCTTCAGGATATATATCCATTATTACACCTACAGGATATATGTCCATTATCACACCTACAGACTATATATCCATTATCACACCTCCAGGTTATATATCCATTATCACATCTACAGTTTATATATCTAGTATCACACCTACAGGATATATATATCCATTATCAAACCTACAGGATATATATCCAGTATCAAACCTACAGGATATCTATCCATTATCACACCTACAGGATATATATCTATTATCACACCTACAGGATATATATCCATTATCAAACCTACAGGATATATATCCATTATCACACCTACAGGATATATATCCATTATCACACATACAGGTTATACATCCATTATCACACCTACAGGTTATATATCCATTATCACACCTACAGGTTATACATCCATTATCACACCTACAGATTATACATCCATTATCACACCTACAGGTTATACATCCATTATCACACCTACAGATTAAATATCCATTATCACACCTACAGGTTATACATCCATTATCACACCTACAGATTATATATCCATTATCACACCTACAGGTTATACATCCATTATCACACCTACAGATTAAATATCCATTATCACACCTACAGGTTATACATCCATTATCACACCTACAGATTATATATCCATTATCACACCTACAGGTTATACATCCATTATCACACCTACAGATTATATATCCATTATCACACCTACAGGTTATACATCCATTATCACACCTACAGATTATATATCCATTATCACACCTACAGGTTATACATCCATTATCACACCTACAGATTATATATCCATTATCACACCTACAGGTTATACATCCATTATCACACCTACAGATTATATATCCATTATCACACCTACAGGTTATACATCCATTATCACACCTACAGATTATATATCCATTATCACACCTACAGGTTATACATCCATTATCACACCTACAGATTATATATCCATTATCACACCTACAGGTTATACATCCATTATCACACCTACAGATTATATATCCATTATCACACCTACAGGTTATACATCCATTATCACACCTACAGATTATATATCCATTATCACACCTACAGGTTATACATCCATTATCACACCTACAGATTATATATCCATTATCACACCTACAGGTTATACATCCATTATCACACCTACAGATTATATATCCATTATCACACCTACAGGTTATACATCCATTATCACACCTACAGATTATATATCCATTATCACACCTACAGGTTATACATCCATTATCACACCTACAGATTATATATCCATTATCACACCTACAGGTTATACATCCATTATCACACCTACAGATTATATATCCATTATCACACCTACAGGTTATACATCCATTATCACACCTACAGATTATATATCCATTATCACACCTACAGGTTATACATCCATTATCACACCTACAGATTATATATCCATTATCACACCTACAGGTTATACATCCATTATCACACCTACAGATTATATATCCATTATCACACCTACAGGTTATACATCCATTATCACACCTACAGATTATATATCCATTATCACACCTACAGGTTATACATCCATTATCACACCTACAGATTATATATCCATTATCACACCTACAGGTTATACATCCATTATCACACCTACAGATTATATATCCATTATCACACCTACAGGTTATACATCCATTATCACACCTACAGATTATATATCCATTATCACACCTACAGGTTATACATCCATTATCACACCTACAGATTATATATCCATTATCACACCTACAGGTTATACATCCATTATCACACCTACAGATTATATATCCATTATCACACCTACAGGTTATACATCCATTATCACACCTACAGATTATATATCCATTATCACACCTACAGGTTATACATCCATTATCACACCTACAGATTATATATCCATTATCACACCTACAGATTATATATCTATTATCACACCTACAGGATATATATATCCATTATCACACCTACAGGCTATACATCTATTATCACACCTACAGGTTATACATCCATTATCACACCTACAGATTATATATCCATTATCACACCTACAGGTTATACATCCATTATCACACCTACAGATTATATATCCATTATCACATCTACAGTTTATATATCTAGTATCACACCTACAGGATATATATATCCATTATCACACCTACAGGTTAAACATCCATTATCACACCTACAGATTATATATCCATTATCACACCTACAGGATATATATATCCAATATCACACCTACAGGTTATACATCCGTTATCACACCTACAGATTATATGTCCATTATCACACCTACAGTTTATATATCCATTATCACTCCTACAGGTTAAACATCCATTCTCACACCTACAGATTATATGTCCATTATCACCCCTACAGATTATATATCCCTTATCACACCTACAGAGTATACATCCATTATCACACCTGCAGATTATATATCCATTATCACACGTACAGATTATATATCTATTATCTCACCTACAGGATATATATATCCATTATCACACCTACAGGTTATACATCTATTATCACACCTACAGGATATATGTCCCAGTTTACACCCAAAGATAATACATAACTGTACCTCATATTACTCTTGTGTTTGTATTTCTTGCTAGGTGTACGTGATTTACCCTCCGATCGTATCGTCACTTACAAGTTATAATAGAACAGTTTATACATACAGAATTATATTTACATCACATTAAAGATTTAACGTGTCCCTGGTTTAAATGAGTTAGTATGAGTGTAAATATATACATGTACATCATGTCTACACATACCTATAACGTAAGATTGTGTTGGATGTTATGGTAATGACGTATTTTATAACACTCTGAAGAACAGGATATACATTTGTGTAACATATATAAATATATTACAGATACATGGGTATATTGCGAGAGTGTTAATCGATAAAATTAACGATCAATGACTTCGATTGTTTAAACGATTTATGTAGCTTTGAATATAGAAACGTATACATACAATGTACCACGTGCATTAAGCTGCAGTACAGCGAAGTCGATGTTGTCACAAAAAATTGTGCACAATCGGGAACCGTCCGTACTTTCCTTAACCATTTACGGAATGTGTCGACGGTTCCCGATTGTATCTATGCATGCATGATAATAATAACAATCTAGCTTGGTAGTTAGGGAGGTATATGGATCGTATAACAGCACTCCCTGTAATTTTAGTCCCGAATATACTTATAACGTAGCCCGATTGTTTACACCATAAAAGAATACAGACGCATCACTTAGTTTGTGTGCCATACGCACGTGTATTAACGCTAATTACAAACATACCAACACACGCCAGTTTATAATCAATAAATAGTAATCACGCTTAATAAACAACAATGCTTAACGTCAGATACAAGGATCCATGAAAGACAATGGTAGATGAAGGAACATAATACGTGGTATAAGTTTGTGTAGAAACAGCCAATTAACCTTGCCTGACATAGTTTCAAACGCGCACGCGTCGTGTAAACCTACACTCCCTAATTAACGATATCGCACAGCGCACACAAGTGTTTACATACGCCCCCTACCGGACATACTTGCCCTCTCTCAAAATCAAGAGTGCGAGATATATATATATATTTACCAGCACGTGCAAAGACGTGTAAATCTGTTTCTCTTACTGAGCACGTTCGCCCGTTTACAAACATACGCGTACACGCGCATTTGTACATAAAGTTTCTACTAAACAGTCTCCCACGCACCTAACCTCATATCGGACAAATTCTCACCCCTCTCGTGACACAGCAGCAAGCTTATTATATATTACTGGTATCCTCATAACCGCCAAAACATACACGTGTACAAACAGTTACTCCTACATACACGTGTACAAACAGTTACTCCTACATACTCGTACACAAACAGTTACACCTACATACTCGTACACACACAGTTACTCCTACATACTCGTACACACACAGTTACTCCTGCATACTCGTACACAAACAGTTACTCCTACATACACGTGTACAAACAGTTCCTCCTACATACACGTGTACAAACAGTTACTCCTACATGCACGTGTACAAACAGTTACTCCTACATACACGTGTACAAACAGTTACACAAACATACACGTGTACAAACAGTTACTCCTACACACACGTGTACAAACAGTTACTCCTACATACACGTGTACAAACAGTTCCTCCTACATACACGTGTACAAACAGTTACTCCTACATACAGGTGTACAAACAGTTACTCCTACATACACGTGTACAAACAGTTACACAAACATACACGTGTACAAACAGTTACTCCTACATACAGGTGTACAAACAGTTACTCCTACATACACGTGTACAAACAGTTACTCCTACATACACGTGTACAACCAGTTACTCCTACATACACGTGTACAAACAGTTCCTCCTACATACACGTGTACAAACAGTTGCTCCTACATACACGTGTACAAACAGTTACTCCTACATACTCGTACACAAACAGTTTCTCCTACATACTCGTACACACAGTGACACACACACACATATGTGCAACCACAGACATCTTCTTAATTCGACATAAACGTTGGAAACACACAACTACTGTTTCAGTTTTTCTTTGAGATTTAAGCAAATATCAAATGACTAGCAATCACTCAAACTGTTTCTACATCAACTTAACACAATATGGATGGAAAACAATGTGACAACCCTAGATTTACAGATAATGTATAAAGATAAGAACACGCCTAATCTCTAAAATGTAAGCCCTCGTCCAGGGGTATAGCTATATCATTGATAATGAAATCGTCGTCGAAGTTCAAACACTGAGATAGAATTACGGTAGCTTTTACCGTAATGTCACCAAAAATCGCATGGGACTGTTTTACAAGTCTGTCTTTTAGAGCCCGTTTAGTTTCCTCTGCCTCCTCTTGACAAATTGGTTTTGAAACAAAGGTATGCATCTTTCGTCCACCTTCGATATAACGCCAACGTATACTGCCCATCTGATCCCGGGCCATGAGCCCGGCCCCAAGGGGAATACCGTTCACCAGACGGGGGAGTTTTTTGATGACACTATTTGGAATATCCGCATCACTATACACAGTTTGGAATGAGATTTGGAGTAAAAAACAATGTTGTTCGTCCTCTGACTTCCGGTGAGACTGCACCAGACGACCCGCGTCCCGGGGGGAGATCGTAAAGTGAGAGTTAGCCATGTGGTGGGGAGAGGTACTAGGGGAGATAATCCAATCCTTGGAAGTGTCCAATGCAGGCAGAGTTCGGTCCGTAGCACTGATATTTAGACTTTCTAATTCGCGACCAAAAAGTCTTTCAAGGTCGCCAAGGGAAGCCACAGTTAGACCGTGTGTACACCCAATGTGCAGCACGTTACTCGAACCATCCCACTGAACTGAATACTCCTGGAAATTACCTCCGAAGTTCAAACACGCTGCAATTTCAAATATAGAAATAGCACGGTACAGTCTTTACAAATGTCGTCAAGATTGTGTTTGTAACCTCCGGCTCAAATTCAAGGGCACGTGCACCACTTTGAAAACAAGTCTTTGCAATTCACAACTCCGACAAAACACAGTTATCTGTTGAGCAATGTATTTGTGATAAAAATCCTCGAGGCGCACGATACCGACGTCCTCAGCATTGGTTACACCTTGCACAACGGTTTTGTTGGGGTTCTGTTATCAAGAGATAAAAAACAGAACGTCCGTCTGTGCAGTCCCCAAGTCGGTGTTATGCACGTGTGTTGTGTAGCCGTCAGTTCCGATGTTTGTTTTAACAGATTGTAGTACTAAGTCGGTCACCTAGTCCGTACGTACAACCACATACTTATTCGTCAGGTGGGGGTACGCGTGTGTGTGTGTGTATTATTGGAGGTATATTGTATGCCGTATCGCTTACATCATGTATATATATGTGTGTATATATACGCATACCCACTCACTCCTGACACCGCCGGCTGGGTTCCAATAAATATCTGACGGTGTGAAGTCGCAGGGGGCAACCTTATCCCTTCAAGTATGACGTCAGCACCTGTACAACAATACCTCGGCCCGGGGTAGACTCTGCCAGCTAATCAATGCCTACTGCAAAATATGGTGTGGTCTGTTAATATGTTTCAAAAGACTAACGACATACCTATATATATATGAACACATGAAAGGCTGGCTTAAAAATTAGCGTTCGTCACATTTAAATCTTTGTCTGAGCCATTTATTTGTCGACCAATGCCGACTGTTCTGTGCTAGTTCGACGTGTTGTGTTTTGTTTTTTTTTAGTTTCGGTATACATGTTGGGAGTCTGTTGTGTCTGATCTTGACAATACAGGCCCGCCAGTTCCCACTGAAAACTGATCAATAAACTCGCCTATACCTGACCTAAACACGAGAATTTTTACCTGACAAAACTGGTATTTAATCCCACTTTAAAACGCCAAGTAATTTCCATACTAGTAGTTTTTACTATTGACTTACTATAAGCAAACGATACATACGGCGGACTGATACGTGGCGTTTTTGTAAAAAAAAAAAGAAGATAATTTGCAAAGTGTAACGCGTTATTGTTTTCCTAAAAGTAAATTGAAAACGCTTTAAATGATAACCCTTTTTCTTATCAAACTGTTCATATTACCTCTAAATCATCGATTGATGCATCTGCACATTTATTATAATTCGCCATTTTTCATTTCATATCATTACTTCAGACTGTTTGCATGTGTTTAATTTAGCGGGACGTTTCTAAGTTCTATTGACGAGTCAGTGACAGTGACATACCATGTTAAATGTCTCACTATGATTCAAATTTTTCATTATATTCCATATCAAATTTTATTGAAGTTAAAATTATCCCACGAAGCACATACAGCAGCTAGCGAGTCAACAAGAACTGTCCGCTCATATTTGGATTAACGAGAAAACCAAAAACAGAAAATGAAAATTCGTACTAACGAGAAAACGAAAAACTGAAAATGAAAATTCGTACTAACGAGAAAACGAAAAACTGAAAATGAAAATTCGTACTAACGTGAAAACGAAAAACAGAAAATGAAAATTCGAACTAACGAGAAAACGAAACTGAAACTGAACATTCGAACAAGCGGTTGTGCACTTCATATATCTGACTTATATAGTGTTATGAGTGGTTCAAGTCATTTAGAAACGTGTAGTTTAACACCAGGTAATTAAGCAAGCCGAGACTCTCAACTCACCAAATATTGTACAAATGTATATAGCGTATACTACCGTAGTCTTACCGGTCGATATCCCACCTTACTTATCCCCGAGTGCTCTTCGACTATCAATAAATCAAACAGAAGTCGCTAGTCGTACACTTGGTCGTGTTTAATTTGAATTTAGTTCGATTACACAAAGAGTATATATTTGTTCATGTACGTAATTCTCCGTATATAATATATAGTATACAATATAAGCAATATTTACACTTCGGCCGTTTACTTTCTAACAACTACAGGAGAACATGACGTATCATGGCCACGCCCAGTAATAGATGTGCAATGTTCCAATCACATTGGAAAAGCAATAAATACGTTGAATTAATAAATTTCAAAACAATAAAATCAATTTATGATTTAAAAAAAAAAAAAAAAAAAAAAAAGTTTAAATTAAATAGAGAAGGATATACTATACTGTTTTATACATCTCTGAATTAACTGTAAAAAAAACCTATGGAGTTATCTTCATACTCAGTAACTGAAGTTTGACTGTTTTACAAAACAAGTTTATAAGACATTTCAACAGGATTTGGCTATTACACGTTACGCTAGCGTTAGTCTTTATCCTCTCTGTCAGTTATTGTACAATGTTTGCCATTATCCTCTGTGTCATTTATTGTACAATGTTTGCCATTATCCTCTGTGTCATATGAGATAATTATTATTTCACGTTGTCAATCGTATTGAACATAACTTATATTACGTAACAAGGTTTGTATAATAGCCCTACCTGGTGGGTACTGACCACGGGCTGTCAGTGACATACGTCACTTTTGATATCTCATAATTTTCCTGAAACGTACATGTATTTAACTGTCATAAATTAAACACGTTCTTTTCTTCATCCCTTCTACTCATTTTCTTGTCTTTTCTTCGTCTACTGCATAACCGAACTACTCGGTAGTGAAGTGGACGTAAAACCAATCAATCAATCAAAACTCGTTCTTAAGGCTTAGGCACCTGTCGTCACGTGACCTTAGCTGTTGTAAGGCCATAACAAAACAAACGAACAAATTAACGACAAAAACATGAATGAAACGAAACAGAATAAGAACAAAACAAGCAATAATTACAATAAATGTGATTTGTAAGTTAGGTTAGCTTACTGTAGGTTTTCGACTTAATGCGGAACACATCGGGTATATTCTGGACGTTCCAGGTCCCATCGTGAACTCGAACAGAAATTAAAGAGGCTGGGCACATAAGCCGGACAGAAAAGTTCGTTTCACAGGAGGGTCACTTTGCCAAACTGTAGTAAAGGAGATCGCTCTGTCACATCCAGGCTCTGAAACTACTGGGAGCAATATTTTCATTTTACAGAGTAAAATATTTCCTATAAAAAATAATCAAATCAGAGATATGCATCACAAATTGGAAATCTGTTTAAAAGCGGGGTTTTCTATAGGGTTACAATCCGTCTCTCAGTTCTAATGGTTATCCAGTAAATGAAGTCTGAGTAAGACGAAACTTTCAAATACGGACGAAAACAAATGTTTTGAGACGTTATATCGGGAATTCATTAAAAAAATGACATACCCCTCTATTTTAAATGTAAATTTGTAAAACAAAAGAATAAAATCACTGCCTCAAAAAGACCACCTGTCTATAAAAAGCGTTATAAGAATTACAATATGGTATTTCACTGCACTATATACATGTAACATTGTACCAAATGTATTGTATAATATAACAGTGAACCCTACTGTAATGTAATGTATTGTATGATATTACAGTGAACCCTACTGTAATGTAATGTATTGTTTGATATAACAGTGAACCCTACTGTAATGTAATTTATTGTATGATATTACAGTGAACCCTACTTTAATGTAATGTGTTGTTTGATATTACAGTGAACCCTAATGTAATGTAATGTATTGTTTGATATTACAGTGAGCCCTACTGTAATGTAATGTATTGTTTGATATTAAAGTGAACCCTACTGTAATGTAATGTATTGTTTGATATTAAAGTGAACCCTACTGTAATGTAATGTATTGTTTGATATAACAGTGAACCCTACTGTAATGTAATTTATTGTATGATATTACAGTGAACCCTACTTTAATGTGATGTATTGTTTGATATTACAGTGAACCCTACTGTTATGTAATGTATTTTTTGATATTACAGTGAACCCTACTGTAATGTAATGTATCGTATGATATTACAGTGAACCCTACTGTAATGTAATGTATTGTTTGATATGACAGTGAACACAACTGTAATGTAATGTATTGTATGATATTACAGTGAACCCTTCTGTTATGTAATATATTGTTTGATATTACAGTGAACCCTACTGTAATGTAATGTATTGTATGATATTACAGTGAACCCTACTGTAATCAAATGTATTGTATGATATAACAGAGAACCTTACGTTAATGTAATGTATTGTTTGATATTACAGTAAACCCTATTGTAATATAATTTATTGTTTGATATTACAGTGAACCCTACTGTATTGCAATGTATTATATGATATTACAGTGAACCCTTCTGTAATGTAATGTATTGTTTGATATTACAGTGAACCCTACTGTTATGTAATGTATTGTTTGATATTAAAGTGAACCCTACTGTAATGTAATGTATTGTATGATATTACAGTGAATCCTTCTGTAATGTAATGTATTGTATGATATAACAGTGAACCCTACTGTAATATATTGTATTGTTTGATATTACAGTGAACCCTACTGAAATGTTATGTATTGTTTGATATTACAGTGAACCCTACTGTTATGTAATGTATTGTTCGATATTACAGTGAACACTACTGTTATGTAATGTATCTTTTGATATTACAGTGAACCCTACTGTAATGTAATGTATTGTTTGATATTACAGTGTATTGTTTGATATTACAGTGAACCCTACTGTAATGTAATGTATTGTATGATATTACAGTGAACCCTACTGTAATGTAATGTATTGTATGATATTACAGTGAATCCTTCTGTAATGTAATGTATTGTATGATATAACAGTGAACCCTACTGTAATATATTGTATTGTTTGATATTACAGTGAACCCTACTGAAATGTTATGTATTGTTTGATATTACAGTGAAGCCTACTGTTATGTAATGTATTGTTCGATATTACAGTGAACACTGCTGTTATGTAATGTATCTTTTGATATTACAGTGAGCCCTACTGTAATGTAATGTATTGTTTGATATTACGGTGAATCCTACTGTAATGTATTGTATTGTTTGATATTAAAGTGAACCCTACTGTAATGTAATGTATTGTATGATATTACAGTGAACCCTACTGTAATGTAATGTATTGTATGATATTACAGTGAATCCTTCTGTAATGTAATGTATTGTATGATATAACAGTGAACCCTACTGTAATATATTGTATTGTTTGATATTACAGTGAACACTACTGTTATATAATGTATTGTTTGATATTACAGTGAACCATTCTGTTATGTAATGTATTGTTTGATATTACAGTGAACCCTACTTTAATGTAATGTTTTGTTTGATATTACGGTGAACCCTACTGTTATGTAATGTATTGTTTGATATTACGGTGAACCCTACTGTAATGTATTGTATTGTTTGATATTACAGTTAACCCTACTGTAATGTAATGTACTGTTTGATATTACAGTGAACACTACTGTTATGTAATGTATTGTTTGATATTTCAGTGAACCCTACAGTAATCTTGTGTTTTCTATTGTAATATACGTATTTTACTGTAACTATGATGATATAAAGTTATATATATATGTATTGTGATAAAATTGCCTGTATAAGTGACAAGAATGTACAAACTACAACAGTTAAAACAGGAACATTTGAGTCTCACGCGGTAATCGTAACTATGATCAAAAGATTATATTACCACTATTATCAATATACCAGAGTTATTATTCGTCGGATCATAAAACAATGATACCTATATAGCGGTTCATGTTTTGGAGAATGTCTTTGGAATTACTACAGTTACAATCAAGGATCGTTCAGTAACCTTTTCTAAAATCTTTGAAACCTCTGTTCGACCTAATGTATTCCAATGCGTGGAGCTACGTTTTGGGGTTGTTTTGACAAACCTTCGTTTCGCTCTATTAAAACCTGTATCAGGGACCATTATTTTTTCAGGTTACAGCAAGAAAACAAATTTAAACGTGATTGTAAATTAATGATAGCACTTATGTATCTGACCCTGTTTGTATAATTATGATATGATTTGCATCTTAACCTAGAAATCTTGTACATGTAGTCACAAGATAGTCGCTTTTCTCGCCTACAAATTCATCAGATAATGTGTTCATTGTTAATTTATAACAATTTACAAAGTTGAATGGTTTTTTAATCGATCTGTTTTGAATAAGTGATCGAAAATGAGATATTATATGTAAAGTGATTGGTAATTTATATACTGTTCAATTTAGAGTCCTTTGATATAAATATCCGTTTGATTTACACATAACTATGATAGCATAATTATGAACTCAGTTGTAATATTTTCGACACGAAGATCAATCGTAAAAAAAACACCTAGGTTTTCAATGATTGCCAGAAAATTCCTGAATGGTTTTTGACTGACTTTCCTGTAAGTCACATGCCCATTGGCCAGCAGTGTGTTGACTCACAGTCACGTGTCTATATGTTGGTAACCGATGTTGACCCCTCTATAACGGATGTTGACCCTCTATAACCGATGTTGACCCCTCTATAACCGATGTTGACCCTCTATTACCGATGTTGACCCCTCTATAACCGATGTTGACTCCCCTATAACTAATGTTAACCCCTCTATAACCGATGCTGACCCTCTATAACCGATGTGGACCCCTCTGTAAACGATGTTGACCCCTCTATAACCGATGTTGACACCTCTATAACCGATGTTAACCACTCTTTATCACGTTTTTATTGTGATGCTAGTGCCACGTGATTGACTGTGTTATTTATACTTCATGGTCACGTGATTGTAATGATAATTTATTGTCGTGTCTGATTGTTATGTTGTTCTTAAAGTCACGTGATTGTGTTTGTTACTTCCACGATAACTGAAAAAGGCATTGCTGTATTGTTTACTGTTTACAAGGATCACGTGACCGTGTTGTAAATCGCGTTGTCACATGACTGACTGCACATGTTGTTACATATATATCTTAATGCATGTTCTTGTGACTGTGAAACACCAACACGGTGTCCCACGTACGTAATCATAAGCTCTTCATCCTCTGCCTCCGTAAGCAGCGGAACTGCAGCTATATGATTAGCACGTGCATTACACCACAACAACATCACGTGATAAGTGTGTCAAATACCAACCGGCATATGGCGAAACCCCGGTGTTATTGATATGAACCATATTGTGTACGTAAACATCGTGGGCTTTGTTGTGAGTCTAGCTTTATGTACATCATAGAAAGGCGGGGGCGGAGGTCTAACCGACCTCTAGGACACAGGCCCTTGACACTATTATTATCATGATAATAACGGCCCGAGGAATACATAATGGGAAGGAAGTGTTGAAGACAAATACTCAAAATCGACATTATTTGGCAGGAAAATATTTTGGATCAATCTCCATTATCTGCAGTATGTTTTAACAGACGGTTCAGTACAACGTACCTCTTAATCTCCGAGAGAACCAGAATATACAACAACTTACGTCACACATCTGCTGAAACGTGTAAATTTAGAAAGACTCAGAAAAATAAGTACTCGTATTCAGGCGAGGTATACCAAGTTTCTGACTAGAGATTATTTACAACTACTGTTTATAAACTGCCAGTCCCAGCGGATACAATGTATTCTGTCTCTTCTCTCCTAATTATGACTTATCTTATACGACACTTGGCTCTTGTTCAGGAATAATCAACATGTGTGTAGGTATCAAGATAAAATATATACAGAGGATGAGAAAATGTTGGAAAAGAGAGAAATAAAAAGAAATACTGAAGGTGGATTATACCCGAAATATTTGTTTTCCATACATTATCAAATCCACCATAAAATACCAACATATGATGATTATATCTATTCTACCACTTGGAAATGCAATTGCATGTAATTTCGTCCCCATTTCAGTGCCTATAAGGCAACCTGACATTGGCCATCAAATTGTGTGTCTCTTCTATCTGTGTACAAACATTTGATGAATAATTCATCGCTCTCGTTTTGGCCAACAAGCTTCTCAAAGCTGACGTCATTTTTTCGAAACAATGCAGCCAATGGTACATTGCTGCCATTTAACGTGAGTGTATGTGAAAACGATAAGATATGCACATGCACGCGTGTACCCACATTCAACAAAACTTGTTCGTGCTAGCAAAAACGATACGGCTCACTGTGTTTATATATGTGCAACTTACCGGGGGAGGGGGCGGGGTTAAAAGAGCATTGCACATGATATATTGGCCGTAAAGAAATACACGAGAATGATTTACAGTGTATTATTATTGCATGCTGTTTTGTGTTCCATATCTCAAACCTTTAGAAATACTTCAAATTTTGGTTTTATTTCATAAATCATTATCTCGCTGTGTTTCAGACGAGAGTTCATCGCGCACTTACATACATAACACAACATTGTTTCGTGGTGTTCATGCACGTAAATTGATACAGATGTGTTATTCCTTATTAAGTTTAAATCATCGCCAATTTGATACAGACACGGGAAAATATGTATTTATGAAAATTATGTAAATAACAGAATGATGATTCGAACAGGGAAATCTTTTATTGGCCAATTAAATTTCATATTACATCGCCAAGACTGAATTTCGTATCATAATAATGTAATAAAAATAAAACTCTAGCACGGAATTTTCAACATTAGATATATACGTATATATTGCTTTGAATAAATAATGACCTTAACCATTTATGGTACAATAAACGTGAAATATAAATATGAACCAGTGACCATCGTGACGTCACAAAATATCCTGGCACTGAACACAGATCCCGCCACAAGTTACAAACATTCACGTGACTAGCATACAAAACAAAACCCATATCCCGAAAACAAATTGGAAAAAATCACTTAAATATCGATATAGATATAGATGGTGCAGATACGTCAAATGTTTTGTTCTTTGATTAGATATAATCCTGTCAATGCAGCTCACTGGCGTAGCCTTGTGAAGTCAACAAGCGTCTTGCTGACCGAGACAAGATATACTTTCCGGTTTCAAACCGTTTTTAAAACGGTCCGTCCACACTTATTTATCTTGCAGTATTAACAAACTATAACTGAATTGCTGATGTGGCATCGTTGAAAGCTAGTTCAAGCTTGTGGTGATGCATCATCGTTATTTCTTCACTCACGACTTACTTTTCCGGTTGCGCACTTATTATTTCCTTAATCATAATAGTGTAGCTATGTCTTTATTGTGATTTAAAATTTTGAAAATAATTCCACTCGTGTGTTCCCATACGTGTATATAAAAAGGGTTGAGCCCTTCCGTTCTAAAGTTTGCATAAAAACTCAATCCCTATATATTTTTTATCGAATTAGGGTTATCACATTCCTTTCAAATCTTAGCAAAAAACATCCTGAAAAAGTTATAATCCACAGGGTCCGTTTGGTATTTGGTAACCACACAACAGCGGTGTTTCAGCCACCCTCTCTGCATAAACGAACACTTTCACATTCCATGATCGATACCATTTTACTTATTATTGTTCACAGCAAAACCCGATTAGCTTAACAACAAATGATTAAACATTTTTTTTTAAATCATTTTAAAATATACCTGAGAATATAAAACAAAATTCATCATCCAAGTAGCATGAACATCTAAAATTACAGGGGTTCACGTTAGTCGGAACTCCAGAAATCCGGCACCTCGCTCTACCGCTAGTTTCCGTATATTTGCGTGATTTCGATCTTTTCCTTCCATTTGTTTCAAAATTCAATTTTTTGGTTATGTTTTTTCGCGTTTTCTATAACAATAGTTCGGCTTTTTATCGGGTCGAACTTTTCAAATATGTATATGTACAATGCATCATCAGTACAAATAGTTGTATACGGTATAATATGATTGTTTCTCTGTCGGTAATCCGCTTTTTATACGAAATCAACCATATCCGGTCTAACAAAAGTCCACTGTACTGACATTTTGTTAGAAATAAATTTAATCCAAGTTGAAAATTAGACTTTAAGTATGCAATAAAGCAAGGGAAGATAAAGCTTTGGGCACGTAACTCACGACCACAAGATGGCGCCAGGTCATTGTCTTACAACACTGGTCGCCGGAACAGGAAGAGGTGTAAATCCGCCGTAGATATCAGCATCAAAATATTATCCCCTGCTCCTTCAGAAGCTGGCGAATTCGTTGTCCTATCACAGTTCGAGACTTCTGTTTCATTTTAGATGGGATATGAAGGGCATCCAGACCCTCTATGACGTCACCAAGATCCTTCTTTTTCCGCCTCCCGTGGAAAATTGGGCTGAGCTTCTTTTCCAGGAGACTAAATCTGGGATCTTCCATGAGCGGAGGAAGGTGTGTTCCCGGCTGAATAGACGTAGACTTCATTTTGGACCAGGGAACAAGTGGAACAGCGGTAGGGTCTAACGACCTTGACTTACTTCTTTGCCGGAAGTTGTCCGCAAGTGGAGGCTTTTTAAGGTCACTTACAAATGACACCATCTTGCCTTGGGAAGGTGGGTTTCTTTCTTGGTCCCCGGCAGTTATAAACACATCCTGTTGTTTATCTATCAGCGACGAAGAGTTTATTTTATCTAACTGGCCAACGCGCGTGTTTTCAGTCGTAAGGTAAGAGGAGGCCTCGCGCGTGAGGAGGTTCCGGTTGCTTACCGACCATCCACGTGACAAGTTGTCATCGGACAATGCCTTTCTGAGCTCGTACGACTTTCGTCTCTGCGCTTCCAGGAATCGCTGCTGCTCATACTCATTGTGAGAAATATACTGTTGGCGTTTTTTCCCCAGATCGAACAAAATCTCCTTAAGACGTCGCTCCTCTATGACGTTCCCCGTCGGAAGACCCGGAACCTTGATCATATCCGTCTTGGAACCAAACGGTTTCTCGTCACTATTGACCCATTGTTGGATCTTCCTGAGGGCCCGGTCCTTCCTGGCCTGGGCCCGCATGGCGGCCTGTTCGTTGTCACTAGCCTGGGACATATCGCCCGTGTATCAACTCAACGCTTTACGTCATTTCTAAATGTTGTCACTACAGATAATAGATGTATGTATAGTCTTAACGGCTCTTAGTCCATCGAATTGTCATCTACTGACCATTGGTCAAAAGGTTTAGTCCATATCGAAACGTTAGTGTCGGTATGTGTAATCCAATTGTTTATACCCTATGTTCTCCGGACATCACAAACTTACTAGACAATCTCCTGTTCAACGCTGATTAACAGAGAGCTGAATAAATCCACTCCACTTGTCCCCATTTATTTTCCTATTAAAACATAAAAAAAACCTTTTAAACATTTCAACACACGTATGTATATAAGACCTATCTACATATGTATGTGTGTGTGTGACGTAGTATCATCTAAATCAACTGTACGGACAGGTATTTTGGTGAATGGGCGATCTGTTCGGTTATCGTTTTATTTCTTTATGACCTGAATGAAATCCTTGCATCTATAAACAGCCCGCTGGTCACTGGCTGTGTGTTACCATACGGAGACAATGGCCGTATTCCCGAGTCAATACTTAGCCGCGACCAAAGACAGAGATACGATACTCCACATTTATAGAACTCTATATCAACATAAGTAATCTGATGGAAGCTCAATGACATGTAGCATGAACATGGGTGTAAGGTACCGCTTTACCGTTTAATGTTCTGCTCTACACTGTAACGTGTCAACTGACTGTCATTAAACATTGTCACCAAAACAGTCATATTTCATTTTCCGTCGGTTTTTGTATTGTTCGTGTTCTAATTAATTCGCTAAAACCTGCCTATGATTAGCCCCTTATCTTACGTCATTTAATGATGTATAGTACATGTAAAAAAGAAGGATTTTTTTCTGATATTTGTATAACATATTCGTCGAATATTGAAATGTCGTAAATACAGACCAATGTTTGGTAGAAAGGCCATTAAAACCCGTGTCCTAATTAAACAGCCAAAATATTTAAACAAACAGAAATGTTCGGATAAACGAGACCCCAATGTACACACAAACAGAAGACTTATCAAGTTTACGCTATACACAAACCAAGGTATTCGGACTAGCGAATTTCGACTGTACACACAAACCAAATCGTCCGGACTAGTGAGGTTACATTGTCCACATTAACCAAATCTTCCGGACTAGCGAAGTTCCACTGTCCACACAAACCAAATTGTCCGGACTAGCCAGGCTCTTCTTTGCACACAAACCAAAGTATCCGGGCTAAACAGGTTCCACTGTACACACAAACCAAATTGTTCGGACTGGTAAGGCTCCACTTAACACACACACTAAAGTTTCTAGACTTAAGAAATTCCACTGTACACAAAAACCAAAGTGTCCGGACTAAAGATGTTCCACTGTATATACGAACCAAAGTGTCTGGACTAAAGATGTTCCACCGTATATACGAACCAAAGTGTACAAACTAAATGATCCACCGTATAAACGAACCAAAATGTCCGGACTAAATGACCCACCGTATAAACGAACCAAAGTGTCCGGACTAAAGATGTTCCACTGTATATACGAACCAAAGCGTCCGGACTAAAGATGTTCCACCGTATATACGAACCAAAGTGTTCGGACTAAAGATGTTCCACTGTATATACGAACCAAAGTGTCCGGACTAAAGTTGTTCCACTGTATATACGAACCAAAGTGTCCGGACTAAAGTTTTTTCCACTGTATATACGAACCAAAGTGTCCGGACTAAAGATGATCCACTGTATATACGAACCAAAGTGTCTGGACTAAAGATGTCCCACTGTATATACGAACCAAAGTGTCCGGACTAAAGATGTTCAACTGTATATACGAACCAAAGTGTCTGGACTAAAGATGTCCCACTGAATATACGAACCAAAGTGTCCGGACTAAAGATGTACCACTGTATATACGAACCAAAGTGTCTGGACTAAAGATGTACCACCGTATATACGAACCAAAGTGTCCGGACTAAAGATGTTCAACTGTATATACGAACCAAAGTGTCCGGACGAAAGATGTTCCACTGTATATACGAACCAAAGTGTCCGGACTTTCGAAGTTCCATTAAACGCACGAACCAAAATGTCCGAAATTAAAGAGTTCCTCTATACCCACAAACCAAAGTGTCTTCAATAAGCAGGTTCCGCTATACACTCAAATCAAGTTGACTAAATAGGCTTGTACACGCAAACCGAAATATCTCACCTAGGAAGATTGTCAGACTCTTTCATATGTACCGGAGGTGGATAGAGAATTCCTCCCGAGGGGATCATAATGTCGTACATTATGATCCCCAAGGGAGGAATTCTCTATCCACCTACTGTTACATATGAAAGAGTATTTTTCTCTCATATCTACCATTAAAAAACAAATACTTCACCTCTCAATGGCCATAGACGGTCGCCATTTTCCAGTTTCTTTAAATACTTTCTCCGTGGTTTAAAAACAAAAATAGCAGTATAAATGAATTATCCATGCCCTCAAACCGCAACATTGTTGCAAGCATAAAAACAACACATGATGAACTCTATGGTTTAGTTATTATTCAACTTTCTATTTTCCATACGGCATTTTCTAAGCGCCATTTTTGAACCTCATCGTTACTTACTGTACATCTCATTTAGTGCGCAGAGACAAATAGTTCCTAGTTGAATATAGGAAACAAATTATGTTTTTGTTGTCAAATTGTTAATGTTGTAATTAATTAATATAAATGAAAACATAGATACAATTAATAAATACAGACCGGGCGTACGTTGTTGACATTGGGAGTTACTCCCCTTAGTTTTAAAAATAGGTTATATCACACATCTAATGGTTTTGACATTATACACTTGTTGTTGCTCAATATGTTCAATTTGACACTTTATATGCCGAGTGTCCCGTCTCTGTACCGAGTATCCTGTCCTTGTGCCGAGGCTCCCGTCTTTGTGAAGAGTGTCCCGTCTCTGTACCGAGTGTCCCGTCTCTGTGCCGAGTGTCCCGTCTCTGTGCCGAGTGTCCATTTTCTGTGCCGAGTTTACCGTCTCTGTGCTAAGACACGGCTAAATTTTAGTTATTTCACATGTCTAGACCGTGAAAATATAAATCCGTGCAATTTTTTTTATAGTTTTGGGTAAAAATCGCGAAAATCTAAGTCCGCGTTAATAATCAGTTATACGGTTAATACGAAGTATTTTTCTTCCTTTACGTTACCTATCAGATAAAGGGACCGTGAAGAGTAATGATGCTATGAATACTAACGTTATGATGGAGAGCAGGCAGCCCGTGACGATACTGTGATGGTATAACTCAGTGTACAGTGCTTGTTTTTGCTGTCTTGTCTTAATAGCATTCCGACAGTGAAGCGATGGGCACTACTAATTGGCCTATCACGATTTCTGTACCGTATTCAATCTCATTTCGTACAAGGTTCACTTTTACAGACGCGACTCTCGATTTGCTAGAAGATGAAGATTATAATGAGAGCTTACCACAATTCTAGAACGGCTTGTTTCTATCATTACTCAGCGTATGTGACATCCTGTTCATGGTAAGAAAGGGGTGTAAACAAATCTTTCTACACACCATTTCACGAGCGTGGCAAGAATGACGTGACATTACAACATCAGGAAACCAGTGCGATCCCATAATGTGGAAATTTGACACAATTTTTGTCGTTTTTGAGCCAATTCTGTTGATTGGAATGAGAGAAAACCACTATTTTTCGGCCGACTTCGGATTTAACAAAATTTGAAAACCCCTTGGATATAATTTCCATCTCCTACATCCATGGGCTTGAAAGATCCCATCTCATCATACTTTGTATAGCCGCGCCATTTATAGTTGGACTTCACTAATTCTAAAAATCTGGTTAGGGACAATATCTAGTATTGCCTCCTACTGAGGGTACATATGGTATTGCAATGTTTCTATCTCAGAGGGCAATAATGGAACAGTCGATAGCGCACTCGCCTTTCACCAGTTACATACAGTTGGGGTTCGATTCCCCGAGGTATGGGGTTACCAACCCGACTCGAATGAACGAAATGTTGGGTACTTTTGCATATATCTTTTATGGGAAAAGACGAGGATGATGAGGTATTATACCCGGAAGGACGATACTTCAGAAGAATTAAAGCTCATTATTTCGCATTTTAAATATATTAGGTATGCGAAAGGACGAGAATCAATAATTTAATCACGTTATTTTCGGATGAAACGAAAAGACAAAACGGCATAAACGTGTATAATAGAAGGGGAGGTAACTCCAGTAGTGTTAAATAATGTATATCGTATTTGTCAGCCATTGCCCATTGTGTCAGACTTATCAAAATTTTCCATCACAGGTTTGAAGGACGTGTACATGTGATTTACAGTTCTTAGGGTACATATTTACTCTTTGCTCTAAGCACTTTGATTGGAAATTATGATCTTCAGGAATTTCAGGAATTTCTAATCCTTGTAAACGTATAAGTCGGTTTCAATTTTAATCTCTTTATTTTCTCGTGACTTTAGACCGTCAAAGTTTCACGGTAAAGGCGGGTGATCACCCTTGTAATTCGGGCGCGTAGCTGCCTTTACGCGGGTACGCAGGCGAATTCACCATATTTTCAAACAGAAAACACACAAAAAAAACACCAGACGCTGCTTCTTGTACCCTTTGTCACCATATCAAGGCCCTGTCGTGGACCAGCTCCTAAACGAATCCACTCCGAACAAGGGCTAGCTAAGCCCTTATCATTTCTCATTGCCTTTTTGTTCCTTATTATACATAGGGAGATATTAGCCAGGTGGCATAGGACTAGTAGTTAGCGCCTGATAAGGCAGCTCCTGCGAATTCCTCAATATTGTATTGATTAATATATATATGCTAATTGTATTGACTGTATAAAATTGTATGTATATGTACTGTAAAGCGCTTTAGAGTGGCTTGTGTTAGCTAGATAGGGCGCTATATCAAATGTTGTATATTTATTTTATTGATTTATTTATTTCTCTAGAGTTTTGTCTTTTGTTACTATGTAGTTGACGTACGGCTTTGGAATAAATATATTCCATGACGTGCTAAAGCGACTTATGTTTCCTCTTTTCCATCGCCAGCTATAATAGAAGTTATGTGTGCCTGTATAGCGACAAGTTATCTCAAAGACGATGCTTAGACACTTTTACAACCTTTACATGACGTACATGTATATTGATGTTGTGTTGACTATACAAATGCAGCACTTGATTCTAACATACCAGCGCACACCGATCAGCCTATAATCACCCAACGAATCGAACAGTTCCATTGTAAATCAGAAATAATAAAAGAAAAGTAATGTCAAGTATATTTAACCCAACAGAGGTCTATAAGAATGAAACAAGATAGTGACAGTTTAAAACTTATCATTATCATAGACTTGTCTGTAATCAGGGTCATTTTGTACTGCGATACTGTCAGCTGTACATAGGCCATACCTCAACCTGTTTGCTCGACCATATAATACTTTTTTTTACGCTTTGATGTCTCAATAACACATTGTGAAATGCAAATTGTGTTTAAAACTATTCTAACATCATTACATCAGAAGGTTTTATCATCTTAATTTTGCTACTCGATATCCTACTTCATTTAACTTAACAGAAAATCCTACATAATGGTTCAACTCTACTGACTATCCTATTTAAAGCCTTAACTCTACTGACTATCCTCCTTAAAGCCTTAATTATACTGACTATCCTACTTAAATCCTTAACTCTACTGACTATCCTACTTAACTCTACTGACTATCTTACTTAAATCCTTTACTCTACTGACTATCATACTTAAATCCTTAACTCTACTGACTATCCTACTAAACTCTACTGACTATCCTACTTAAATCCTTAACTCTACTGACTATCCTGCTTAACTCTACTGACTATCCTACTTAAATCCATTACTCTACTGACTATCATACTTAAATCCTTTACTCTACTGACTATCCTACTTAAATCCTTAATTCTACTGACTATCGTAATTAAATCCATAATTCTACTGCCCGTCCTACTTTGACTATCATACTTAAATCCTTAACTCTACTGACTATCCTACTTAATTCTACTGATTATCATACTTAACTCCTTTACTCTACTGACTATCATACTTAAATCCTTAACTCCACTGACTATCCTACTTAATTCTACTGACTATCATACTTAAATCCTTTACTCTACTGACTATCCTACTTAACTCTACTAACTATCCTACTTAAATCCTTAACTCTACTGACTATCCTACT
>NW_018408876.1:651324-685102 GCF_002113885.1 Mizuhopecten yessoensis
AAATCCTTAATTCTACTGACTATCGTAATTAAATCCATAATTCTACTGCCCGTCCTACTTAAATCCTTAATTCTACTGACTATCCTGCTTAAATCCTTAATTCTACTGACTATCGTAATTAAATCCATAATTCTACTGCCCGTCCTACTTAAATCCTTAATTCTACTGACTATCCTGCTTAAATCCTTAATTCTACTGACTATCCTAATTTAATCCTTAATTCTACTGACTATCCTACTTAAATCCTTAATTCTACTGACTATCCTAATTAAATCCTTAATTCTACTGACTATTCTAATTAAATCCTTAATTCTACTACTGACTATCCTACTTAAATCTTTATTTCTACTAACTATCCTATTTAAATCCTTAACTCTGCTGACTATCCTACTTAAATCCTTAACTATACCAACGATCCTACTTAAATCCTCAATTCTACTGACTATCCTACCTAAATCCTTAATTCTAGTGCCTATCCTACTTAAATATTTAACTCTACTAACTATCCTACTTAATCCTTAATTCTAATGACTATCCTGCTGAAATCCTTAATTCTACTGACTATCGTAATTAAATCCATAATTCTACTGCCCGTCCTACTTAAATCCTTAATTCTACTGACTATCCTAATTAAATCCTTAATTCTACTGGCTATCCTACTTAAATCCTTAATTCTGCTGACTATCCTAATTAAATCCTTAATTCTACTGACTATCCCAATTTAATCCTTAACTCTACTGACTATCCTATTTAAATCCTTAATTCTACTGGCTATCCTACTTAAATCCTTAATTCTGCTGACTATCCTAATTAAATCCTTAATTCTACTGACTATCCCAATTTAATCCTTAACTCTACTGACTATCCTATTTTAATCGTTAACTCTACTGACTATCCTACTTAAATCCTTAATTCTACTGACTATCCTATTTAAATCCTTAACTCTACTGACTATCCTACTTAAATCCTTAATTCTACTGACTATTCTACTGAATTTCTTAACTAACATAATAATTATGAAACAAAAAATGATATCGAACAAAAGAATTGTTACGAAAATGCTGAATAATGAAAATGAAAATAGCGAAAATGAGAATGATTTAAAAAATAAAATAAAAAGGGAACTCAAATTATAAATGTTATTTAAGTAGGTGTGCGAGGTGGCAAACCAAACAAAGGGCATTACATGGAGGTTTTACTGTTGAGTAATTCTGATAAAGACTGTGAGTTAGGGGAAGTCAGATAGTGTTTCGTAGCTGAGTGTTGGTAAAATGTGTACACGCCAATGTATACAAGTAAACTTTGAGTAAATCTGTGATAAAAACCTAAATGTTTAAAAAAAATAGTCAGAAACAAATTGTAAACAATAGTTTTAATAATGAAGAATTCGATATAAAGCATATTTTATTCTATTTATAGTTCTTATTTTCGCTTCATCAACGGACTCAACTTGCCTACAGTATCCATGGCGATCAACATATGTACAAATCCGGAATGATAATTTAATCACAACTATGGTATCTGTAGGATAGTGTTGCACATTCAATCTCTCTAGTAATACCAAGGGAGGTAACTGCTAAATCCAAAGTATTTCCGTACGTCCCACCGTCCGCACAGTTGTCCATTCCATGACTCCCTACTGTGTAAGCAGAGTCTAGAAAAAATCACGTTTATAGTTAATTAAATAAACTATTCCAATCACCCGGAAATTTGTCACGATAACTATATTTGGGCATGACAAATGAATATAATCCACGTTCGTTCCTAGTCCAGAATAGCACTTTAACACTATAAAAAAATGTTAAGGATCCTTGTACCGAAAAACTGAACTCGTGCTTCGAACTTTTTCGGGATGGCTACAGCTTTGATGAATCATTTCTCTTTAAACTTAAAAAGATCAAATAACTGTGTTTAGAGTGTTAAACACACACTGGATCCGGACAAGGGTTCGAGTCCCGGATTCTGATCATTATATTGTAACGATGTTCTACTGAGCTATATGGTCAACAGAAGTATCGGTTTACGTCGGGCTAGAGTTAAAGCTGAAATGAAAATAAGGGGAGGTTACCGTATATAGTACATTCTCTATTGTTTCCTTGCAGGGTCCTGGTAGAAGGATCCTTAACGCCAGGCGATAGTGAATACCCAAGTGGTGCTTCATGAAGTACAATAAGGGAACGATATACCACTAGCCTTAGCACATTACTAACAATTCATCCCGGGTTTAGTTAGGGATAACGTCAGACCACAGTATACACTAAAACACTATTCCCCGTTCTTTCATGAATGCCTGTAACTTCAGCGTGAGTTTGGGTCTAACTTCTTTAATGTTCCTCGATGGTTTATGCAGCGATCCGATACTGTTGACGATTTGTTTGACGTCAGGAGTGGATTCTGGTGAGCCAGGCTTCCCCTGATAGAAAGGCGACAGGGATCCCTCCAACTGAGCGTACCGGGGGTCGGCAGTCACTCCAGGAACGTTGCCGCCATATTTTGAAAATTTGTTCCGTTTAACCCACGATTTACTGGAAGAATCATCGTCCGATCGTGGCGTTTGATTAAAGGACGCCCCACGTGAGAGTGGCCTTGAATTAAACTGAGATTTCTCTCTAAGTGCCTTAAATAAGGCCTGTTGACTGTTGGCGCGTGCTGGTGTACTGGTCCGGGGCTGTGTAAGGTCTGAATGTTGTTTGTGTAAAGATGTTGGTACGAACGATACTGTTTTGGACCTTGTCAACGTGGGCGTTGTCCCGTCCTCAATGTCGTGACTTGTGTCCTGTGTCCGGCGTAACATCCGGGGATCCAGACTGAGTCTGGCTTTGTCGATTTCTGATTTGGCTGGACGTGCTACGTCATTCGCTGACAGACTTCTATGATGTGACTGTAGCTGTTGACGCGCTAGTGCCATCTTTTTCTTGTATTTGTCTGAAAACATCCTCATTTCGTAAGCATTCTTACTCAAGTATTTGTACCTTTCCTTTCCAATATCAAAAAGTCTAGATTTAAACATTCGCTCTTCAGTGACGTTTTCTGGTAGTTTACCGATCCTTGAAGCAGCGTCGTTAAGTGAAACGTCTTTCATGACCCACTCTTCGATCTCCTTCATGGCGTTTGACTTCTTGGCCAGAAGTCGGGAGGCCACCACCTTGGACTTTACCGGCTTGGGATGCATGTTGTCTGCAATGGTTTACTGTATACACGGTAAGTTACACTGGTATCAGCCCCAAATCCGCCATTGAAATCGGGATCATAACTATCAGACGCCTGAAAAATGAAGCGAATTTTCAATTGTTATTTTTCTTTGTGGAAGTAGCATGTATCGATCTTTGCATAGTATATAACGCTGTTCGTTTGTTTGCAAGCGGAAAATGCATTATGGAACATTAAGTTCGTTGATAGATAGACAAACAGTGGAACTAATTGAAACATACCTGATGATGTTCAACAATAAATATACAAACAACCACAGAAATCGATAGATTGACAGGATTGAATACTTTAAGCAGAAACATACTTTATTTCATAACGAGACAATGGTGTAACTATTTTGAAGGATTGATGTCACATTATGCGTTGATGCAAGCATTTTGTTTATCTCTGTCTAAGTATGTGCACGGTTCGTAGAACACACACTTAACTCATCTATTAATTTGAAATCAACCAGTTCTCCCCTAATTTGAATTTCATGTAATTAAGCAGTTACACTCACGTCCTTTTATCACATACCTGTTGAATCTTGTTATAGTAATACAAGCAATTGTCAGACCATGAATTACAACGTTCAGTATTGCACATGTGCAACACGGAATGTACCTACTAGCCGGAACTACTTTTCATGGGAATCCCCTTGACATGGCGAACTGAAAAGTTCCGGGTTTTTGCAAAATATGTCAAAGTTTATAAAATCTTTGTATCGATCTCTACCAAATACGGAAGGTATGTGATAAAAGCAAGACCACACTAACGAATCAGAAAGCACTCATTTATTGCACAGACGAATATATTCACTCGTGCGCGGACAATAGTTTAAGCCAATTTCGATGTCCAACTGTTAGGGCTCTAGCATAACTGAAGAGTTCTTGAAGGACGAAACAGCTGTATGATGCAGGGTAGTTAATTTTTGGCTGACTGTGTCTAATTACCAAATTGTATAGGCGCTATAACCTATGTATAAGTTAGGTTCATGTTTCAACTATATCATCAATATATTAGCCTGATGAAAATTAACTTTCATATATTTTTTGGCAAATTTCTTATTTGATATAGAAATCAACTGGAAAGAAACTGCCTTTTCAAATAATAGCGTATATCCTTAACAATTTTGAAAGTTGCTCAAGCTGAACATGCACTGACATAAATCATTATATTGTGAATCTCTGCACTAAGTTATACGTTTTATACAGTGTTCGTGGTTAAAATTTTAATTAACCTAGGATTACCTTTGTTTATTATAATTTATCATTCAGTTTAGTTTGAACTAAATATTGTTTGCTTATCATTTCATGAATGTACTAAATATTACCTGTTTAGTTCTATTGTCATTTGTGCACTAAGTGATGCTTTGTTTTGTTTATCAATATATAGTAATGCACTAAATATTACTATTTATAATTCTAGTGTTACTTTCAGTATTGGGGCAAATACATTATATTGTTTAAAAATATATTTCTCAACTAAATATTATTTATTATTTTATTAATACACCAAAAAAATATGTATAGTTCCATTATCATTCTCTTTACTGTGTAGTACTTAATCTGTATGACAATGTCTGCACTAAGTGATACTTTGTTTATATTTACATGTATAATGCACTAAATATTTTCACCGTGCTACGTACACCACTGTTCTTAATTATATTTCAGTCACTGAATTAAAGTATTACTTTGTTTATAATTACATTATTGTGACATATTTCATTTGTATCATCTATTGATATTCTGTTCGCTATGCAGTATATATGTATGTGGTTTTAAATGATGTTTTCATTCACTGCCAAAGTGTTACTCAAATAATCAATATAATGTACATTTAATATTTCTTTTACCGTTACATTGTAACTCTTTGAACTAATGAGTAAATTGTTAATTACTATATTTCACTCACTAAACTAAGTATTACATTGTCATTTCTCATGACACAGAAATGGCGATAATTTCAACAAGAAAAGAAAGTGAAAGAAAGACGAATGTTGAAAGAAAGCCCTCCTGTGAAAGGACAATACATTGTAAGGGGGATGATCCCAGGGCTCCTCAACCCTGGCATCCTCCGTAATTACTTGCTGAGGAAGTAAAATATTTGAACATAAAAAAGATAATTTGAACAAGTGACAGATATGAACATTTGTGATAAATTAAAAACTACCTCTGGGAGTTGCGGTTAAGGAAACCCGATTAGTTACCATTTAAAATTAAATTTATATTATTGTTTGGATTTTATTTTGATGAAAATGGAACTCTGACTTGCATACAAAACTATTCTAAAGATAAATGTCCCTGTTTTCTCCGTTTTTAAATATCCTACTATAACCGCACAGACAATGCTACGATAGTGAGACGTTTAAGATGGAAGAAAAATGAGATTTGTAAAAGTACGTTTTCTTAATTGAGAATTCAGCTCATATGTAATCATTTTGTCTAAACAGCACAATCATCATCTAAAAATACATAAAATATGCCTATAATGTCGTTAAGAAGTAAACATTAGGAAAAAAATGTCTTTCGGGTTTCGATGTAGTTAAAGTGATGTAGAAATAACCATCTGGTTTGTTGTATACGGTTTTATGATTCACTGAGACATAAACTGATATGTACTTTTAAAAATATTGAACATAATAAAGATCAGATAGCATGTACAACCCGGGATTCAAAATGACCATATTTCAAAAATAATCATCTTAATCCAAAATATTCTATATAACAAAGGGAATTCAGGACATCGCTGAATCCTAAACACTACTCTAATTCATGTTATATAGGGTATTCTCCTGTGTGCTCTACAGACAACTGGGTTACGATTTGTCGTGTTTTGTTGTTTACACTACAGAAGATGTCGGAGATGAAATGTACTTAAGTTGTTTAAGTTATTGTATTCGGTCGTAATATGCATGTATACTTGTATACATAACTACAATATGTAATGGGGGTCGAATTGGGATATATTTTACAACCAATACGATATATAGCGTTGAGGGTTATGAAACGTTCGCGCTACTATATTATATTACGTCATTAAATGTCATTATCATTTTCACCAATAAAAAAATATTGATATTATCATCTTGTCTTTTTCCCCAATTGTTAATTGTTTACATATTTTAAATGATAGATTAATCACGGACAATGTTATTGCATATCAACATCACCGTGTTTGTTTTGAGCAAACGTTAATATCGATACATGTCAGACAAACGACGTGTGAAGCAGATCAGATGCTAATGCCGTTTAATAACGAAACAAAATGACAGTGATGCATATTTTCAACCGAATTTCAATGGTTTTACTTACCTGTCGTTGTTGCTAGGGTTATTCTCCCTCCTTGTAACTATTTCTGGACGTGGTTTCTACCTCCAACAAGGCAGTGCCATATCAAATGTGCCTGTATTTGTCCAAACTGATCAAAAGTCACTAATGAATTACACGGACACTTCATATTAAAGAGATATTAAATACAAGACGTGAATCACTGCCCGTCTGTGACCTCCAACAGCACTCCTTCCGCTGCCTCTGAACGGGAGGCACACAAAGCCAGCGGCGATCCTTTTGTTAATAATTAACCAAGAATCGCGCTCGAGCGCGCAAGAACATTGCCATCCACAGAACAATGCGGGTATATGGCTTACCATTACCTGTCCGATGTAGACAAGGCCTGCTAAACAATTAACGATCGCACCAAGCCTGTTCTAGACTCAGTGGGTCATTTGACGTTTTGAATCGTGGTGCATTTATCAAGATCGTGTTTTAAAGGATAATTTTTAATGAAGTTTTTTTATCTGATGATATGTCATGATTTGGAAGTTTTGGAATTCAAAAACAGACTGTGTGGGTTCTTTTGATTATATATTGCGCAAAATCCATGTACATACTCAAGTAGAAATGTAACCGAATGTATAATTGCAACAGGTGTTTGGGTATCTTAATCAGATAACCGACCATTGGCAACATTATCATAAACTGTCTGGTTAAGGTGATGCAAGGGTTCATCGTGTTCTACAATAGAGACTGGTCCGTATATCAATAAGAAATACTCGATATCCCTTTATTATGTTCATTTTTTTGCGGTTTGGGTAGACTCTAAAGCTGGTAGTTGTTATTTCCTTTAAGGGTAAGCGTAACGACTGGTCCACATGTTCTCAGTATAATGTGACCAGTAGCAATACTATACTGGGTGCCTTCAGCAAAGAAATTCAGTGAGGTAGCACTCTAAAGCCGGCATCAGATCCGCGCTATCGCAAGGAGCCAAGTACACCAATACACCCTACCTCCAGTACACATACACACAAGCACCCATATATTACACATATGATGGCACATCCTTAAATGGCATTAGCTGGTTAAAGATGTTAAACAAAATATAACTAAACCTAACAGTAGCCTTGATAGCAACAATTGTCAACTTTTAGTTGTTGAACGCGTAATAAATTACATTTACTCATTATTGATTTAAAATTAACTTGTACTTCGCCGATTTTTTTCAATGCATATTATTATTAGATTCAACTCACCTCCTCTTCTTTTTCCAAAGTAGTTTAGACCAAACAGCTGTAGAGTACAGTGTAATTACATTTTGGTATGCTATACCTAATATGATAGATGCAAACACACGTGTGTCTTACATTTGTACGTTGATCTTCAAACAAACTTTACGTAACGAAAACATGTATTCTTATCGATTCTGTAAGATTGGATGACATGTCTTTCAGAAAATAATATTTGAATGTATCTCCTTCATAGACAACGTTATGTTATACACATCCCGTATGTATATACCCATATGTATAAGCACTTGCAATGGGCAACGTACAAAATGAGGAAAAGACACCAGCCTCTTCATAGTCTCCCTTTATACCTCGACAGCTTCCTCCCTCCATGTCTTCATAGTCTCCCTTTATACCCCGTCAGCTTCCTCCCTCCATGTCTTCATAGTCTCCCTTTATACCCCGTCAGCTTCCTCCCTCCATGTCTTCATAGTCTCCCTTTATACCCCGCCAGCTTCCTCCCTCCATGTCTTCACAGTCTCCCTTTATACCTCGTAAGCTTCCTCCCTCCATGTCTTCACAGTCTCCCTTTATACCGCGTCAGCTTCCTCCATCCATGTCTTCATAGTCTCCCTTTATACCCCGTCAGCTTCCTCCCTCCATGTCTTCATAGTCTCCCTTTATACCCCGTCAGCTTCCTCCCTCCATGTCTTCATAGTCTCCCTTTATACCCCGTCAGCTTCCTCCCTCCATGTCTTCATAGTCTCCCTTTATACCCCGTCAGCTTCCTCCCTCCATGTCTTCATAGTCTCCCTTTATACCCCGTCAGCTTCCTCCCTCCATGTCTTCATAGTCTCCCTTTATACCCCGTCAGCTTCCTCCCTCCATGTCTTCATAGTCTCCCTTTATACCCCGTCAGCTTCCTCCCTCCATGTCTTCATAGTCTCCCTTTATACCCCGTCAGCTTCCTCCCTCCATGTCTTCATAGTCTCCCTTTATACCCCGTCAGCTTCCTCCCTCCATGTCTTCATAGTCTCCCTTTATACCCCGTCAGCTTCCTCCCTCCATGTCTTCATAGTCTCCCTTTATACCCCGTCAGCTTCCTCCCTCCATGTCTTCATAGTCTCCCTTTATACCCCGTCAGCTTCCTCCCTCCATGTCTTCATAGTCTCCCTTTATACCCCGTCAGCTTCCTCCCTCCATGTCTTCATAGTCTCCCTTTATACCCCGTCAGCTTCCTCCCTCCATGTCTTCATAGTCTCCCTTTATACCCCGTCAGCTTCCTCCCTCCATGTCTTCATAGTCTCCCTTTATACCCCGTCAGCTTCCTCCCTCCATGTCTTCATAGTCTCCCTTTATACCCCGTCAGCTTCCTCCCTCCATGTCTTCATAGTCTCCCTTTATACCCCGTCAGCTTCCTCCCTCCATGTCTTCATAGTCTCCCTTTATACCCCGTCAGCTTCCTCCCTCCATGTCTTCATAGTCTCCCTTTATACCCCGTCAGCTTCCTCCCTCCATGTCTTCATAGTCTCCCTTTATACCCCGTCAGCTTCCTCCCTCCATGTCTTCATAGTCTCCCTTTATACCCCGTCAGCTTCCTCCCTCCATGTCTTCATAGTCTCCCTTTATACCCCGTCAGCTTCCTCCCTCCATGTCTTCATAGTCTCCCTTTATACCCCGTCAGCTTCCTCCCTCCATGTCTTCATAGTCTCCCTTTATACCCCGTCAGCTTCCTCCCTCCATGTCTTCATAGTCTCCCTTTATACCCCGTCAGCTTCCTCCCTCCATGTCTTCATAGTCTCCCTTTATACCCCGTCAGCTTCCTCCCTCCATGTCTTCATAGTCTCCCTTTATACCCCGTCAGCTTCCTCCCTCCATGTCTTCATAGTCTCCCTTTATACCCCGTCAGCTTCCTCCCTCCATGTCTTCATAGTCTCCCTTTATACCCCGTCAGCTTCCTCCCTCCATGTCTTCATAGTCTCCCTTTATACCCCGTCAGCTTCCTCCCTCCATGTCTTCATAATCTCCCTTTATACCCCGTCAGCTTCCTCCCTCCATGTCTTCATAGTCTCCCTTTATACCCGTCAGCTTCCTCCCTCCATGTCTTCATAATCTCCCTTTATACCTCGTCAGCTTCCTCCCTCCATGTCTTCATAGTCTCCCTTTATACCCGTCAGCTTCCTCCCTCCATGCACCAGTTCAATAAAACGGAAAAAAATACTTTGTCAGTTTTTAAGATCACAAGACTCTGCACTCTTTGGAAATTCATTAATTTTCCAAATATACATTTTCATTATAATAGATCTCAGTTTAATTATTTGCGATTATTTGAATTCCCGAATAGAACAACAGCAAATATTGTTTATTCAAATATATTGAAAAAATATTGTGATGGACCTCTTCTCATGATTCAACTTGAGAATACGAGAGATTTACTGCACGGACATAGAAATGTATCAGAACATGATTAAATACGATTGAAACGACGTTAAAATCTATAGGATTCCCCTAAAGATTTAATGAATTTACATTTATAAAACAGAGCCTCCGGAATACGTAATTTAGAAACTCTGAGAAAGGCGATGATGACAATTTGTATGAAAAATAAATAAATAACCCGCTAGAATTGTTAGCCATAGGTTAACTTATTCCCTTTTCGTTTTCTTCAGCAGCTAAAAATGAGCGAAATGAAACATCTGCCCGTATCTGACAGGCGACATGATGATCATCGTCACATTAAGTCTGGTGAATACCAACCCTTAACTTCTGGAGTACTTAATATAAAGGATTAGGATGTGACTTTCTGTTGTTTTTCCTCCTGTGGTTTATTTGACCTTGTGTGTTGACGCTGTGGTTTATTTGACCTTGTGTGTTGACGCTGTAATTTATTTGTCCTTGTGTGTTGACGCTGTGGTTTATTTGTCCTTGTGTGTTGACGCTGTGGTTTATTTATCCTTGAGTGTTGACGCTGTAATTTATTTGTCCTTGTGGGTTGACGCTGTGGTTTATTTGTCCTTTTGTGTTGGCTCTGTGGTTTATTTATCCTTGTGTGTTGACGCTGTAATTTTTTTGTCCTTGTGTGTTGACGCTGTGGTTTATTTGGCCTTTTGTGTTGACGGTATGGTTTATTTGTCCTTGTGTGTTGACGCTGTGGTTTATTTGACCTTGTGTGTTGACGCTGTGGTGTATTTGGCCTTGTGTGTTGACGCTGTGGTTTATTAGACCTTGGTTTGTTGACGCTGTGGTTTATTTATCCTTGTGTGATGACGCTGTGGTTTATTTGACCTTGTGTGTTGACGCTGTGGGTTATTAGACCTTGGGTTGTTGACGCTGTGGTTTATTTATCCTTGTGTGTTGACGCTGGGGTTTATTTGTCCTTGTGTGTTGACGCTGTTGTTTATTACCTTGTGTGTTGACGCTGTGGTTTATTTGACCTTGTGTGTTGACGCTGGGGTTTATATGACCTTGTGTGTTGACGCTGTGGTTTATTTGGCCTTGTGTGTTGCCGCTGTGGTTTATTTGACCTTGTGTGTTGACGCTGAGGTTTATTTGACCTTGTGTGTTGACGCTGTAATTTATTTATCCTTGTGTGTTGACGCTGTGGTTTATTTGCCCTTGTGTGTTGACGCTGTGGTTTATTTGACCTTATGTGTTGACGCTGTAATTTATTTGTCCTTGTGGGTTGACGCTGTGGTTTATTTGTCCTTTTGTGTTGGCTCTGTGGTTTATTTATCCTTGTGTGTTGACGCTGTAATTTTTTTGTCCTTGTGTGTTGACGCTGTGGTTTATTTGACCTTATGTGTTGACGCTGTAATTTATTTGTCCTTGTGGGTTGACGCTGTGGTTTATTTGTCCTTTTGTGTTGGCTCTGTGGTTTATTTATCCTTGTGTGTTGACGCTGTGGTTTATTACCTTTTGTGTTGACGCTGTGGTTTATTTATCCTTGTGTTTTGACGCTGTGGTTTATTTGTCCTTGTGTGTTGACGCTGTGGTTTATTAGCCCTTGTGTGTTGACGCTGTGGTTTATTAGACCTTGTGTGTTGACGCTGTGGTTTATTAGACCTTGGGTTGTTGACGCTGTGGTTTATTTATCCTTGTGTGTTGACGCTGTAATTTATTTGTCCTTGTGTGTTGACGCTGTGGTTTATTAGACCTTGTGTGTTGACGCTGTGGTTTATTACCTTGTGTGTTGACGCTGTGGTTTATTTATCCTTGTGTGTTGACACTTGTTTATTGGTCCTTGTGTATTGAAACTGTGGTACATGTATTTCTGTTTTTGTCTGTTGACATTTTATATTTTGTCCTTACGTATTGACGGTATGGTTTATATTTTGTCCATGTGTGTTGATTTCGCTGTGATTTTTCTCCTTTTTTACGACAAAGCATTTCTTATATAACAACATATTTAACATTGTAAAAAATGTAACAACAATAGTTATCAACGTGGAAGTGTATCATGTTGAATTTATATTCTGTCAATTACCGTTCTTTTCATGTGTACTTCAGTGTATTTTGCGAATAATTCGGGTATGTTTTATTCCCGAGGACTTAAAATTGCGATTGATAGTAGTTATTTATAGAATTAATATTTGCGAAAGATTAAAATTCACGAAAAAAATCACTGGAACAAATTCACTAAAACTGTTTAAGGTTATTCTGAAACAGGCCAGTGTTAAATCTTCACACGTAAATTAAAATATATCCATACATTTGAGTAAATATAAGTATATCATCGAATTATGATACTTTTTTTTAAATCATCACATGCATATACAGCTTTCTGTTTTGATGATTATAAAAAGAAGCGGATTTGAAATGTACCTTCATGTATGAGTAACTTGATAAACGAATCAAGAGCTTGACTAGCTTAGCAATTTTTCGTGCAGAGTTTGTATTTAAAAAACAAAAACAATACAAATGTTTTTTGAAAAATCATTTTATATATCTGTAATGTAAATCCACTTTTGAACTGAAATACTTTTGAAAATATCCCAGATTAAAGTTTCACGTTGACGACTCGTCAAGCTAACCATGCTTTGAACAGCTTGCGCTGGACGATATCACTAGTTTTATCAGATCTCCATGTTACATAGTATTTTAATTAGTACATGTACAGGAATTAATTAGCTTCCAGCTGTTATCACAATAATGATCTGGCCTCTTTATAATCAATGATAAAGAATATCAATCTACAAAATCTGTTTAAATCGAGCAATATTCCAGTTAAGTATAACCGTGTTTAGTGATTCTGGCTTATGACTGACCTTTTAACAATTTATTTGATATGCAATATCCTAGAGTGTGTGTATTGAATATTATATATCTATTTACATTACTGTGCTGTTTTCAAATAATGTAAATATACATTTGCTTCCCTGTTATATTAATTTTCATTTTCTATAAGAATTTTATGAATGCGATGGACCAAAATTCGACATAATTACGTGATGTAAACATATCAGCGGTTTGAAAATTTGAAAAAATAAACCCAGATTTCTCTTATCCTTTACTTGTCTTTCACTCTGTCATTTTATTCCTTCTATACCGTCTCTCTTCAATACTGTTTTTTTCCCCGTTTTGTTGTTTGTTTTGTTATATATTCATTTATTGTTTGAAAGTAACTAAACCACTTGATATATATATATATATATATATATATATATATTATTGGATGATTAATTTTAAATATTCTTTTTTTTTGCATTTTTACAAAGATGGATGAAAAGGTGAAATGATTATTTGATTTTCATTAGTAACTGTCATATAATGCATAGCTAGTTGAAGGAAGAAGGAAAATCGGGGAAAACCTGAATGCTAAACCCCCTTTAGGAAGATTTTGTATCAATTTTATCCTTTGCTTTTAGTGTCTCCTTATTTCTTGTTGTAGTGTTTTTGTATCAACAATTGGTTTGGATTTTGTGTGAGTGTTTGTGGAGCTATCTCATGCTTTGTTTTAGATGACCATTAAAAGTACATGTAGTATATACTTCTAACGACACTTAAATTGACGGAATCACAATCATTTTAAAGCATCTAGTATGGTATAACACAATTGATTAATTGGCATGAGTTTGGTTGGGTACGCTCCAAGGTCTATCCACATTATAAAATATATACATTTGTATCAAATTTGATATCATATGTACGACACCAGGCTTACTTAATATAGATATTTAATGAGATATTATGTTTGGTCTATTAAATATGTCACGAATGGTAATAAACACCTGATCCATTGGGGTAAGTCAATAAAAACATAAACTATTTTGTTAAATAATAAACTTTTTTTTTTTTATTTCGAATTCAGTCTCTCAAAGCCAAACAAGATGGAAAAGACCTCCTTTTAAGATATATGACATTTCACAGGCACTATGCAACTTAAATATTTGTTAAACTATCATGTCGTTACGTGGTTAGCCAGTAAGAGATCAGAATTCCGCGAACGTTTGTGACGTATAGGCAAACCACCTTTCTTCTACTAGTACATCCTCGGTATCCAGGGGTTACACTCACTTTCGCTGTGAAGAGAGCGAAAGTGAGCGTAACCCTGGATATCGAGGATGCTACTAGTAGGGCTGGGCAGGAAAATCACGTTTGACTTGTTTTGAGGACATGTGTTTAATGATCAAAAACATGAATCGGTATACAAAGCAAACATGATCATGGGAACAATTAAAAGAACATATACATATTTAGACATATCAACGTTTTGTCTGCTGTATAAAGCGCTCGTGAGACCACATCTGGAATATGGAGCTAGCATATAGAATCCATACCTACAAAAGGACATCAACGATATTAAACTGTACAAAGGAGAGCCAGAAAACAGATACCAGGAATGAAATACCTAAGCTATCAAGACAGATTAAAGATTCTAAAATTACTAACTTTAAAACATAGAAGATAACAAGGAGATATGATATAAGTTAATAACGAATGCCTTATGTCTAAATTGAACTTAGAAAGTACTCCTTTAAAGAAAGAGTGGTCAACCATTGGAGTTCCCTGCCAAATCACGTCGTCACTTCACCAACAATGAAAAATGTTTGAAGCCCGGCTGAGTAAGCACTAGGGACAACCAGAATGTTTTATAATCATAAACTTATTCACTGTCGGGGCGTCAGCCTGGAGGCTGACCATACATATGATTGATCTGGATATTTAGGCTATTGCCTGCGTCCAGTATTATTATATTATTTGCCATTGACTAGTTGTGTGCATAATAAAAGAAAAAAGAACACTCCTCTACATCTATTCGATAAATATACACTTAGTTTAAGTTCACACCAAAATCATATTGAACGCCAAAATCCTGTGTCATAGACTGTTATTTGTAAAAATATGTTTATGTGTGTATCTGTTTGTGTGATTAATTGTACTTCAATTATCTTACGCCATTGCGATACCTAATTTACTGTACACATTAGGTTTGTAAACACTCTGCAAGTGCGTATACCGGCGATCGATATTTCGACCCGGCCACTTGATGGGAGTTATGCACCTTCTTACAGAAGTTCACGCAATCGTGTTCGCTCAAAAATCCGACAGATTTCAGCCGAGTTCTATGAAACTTCACTGATTTTATCAACACAATATGAAGCTGTGCACCTATGATGAATATTTCGATCTGGCTACTTTTTAGAGGTACGCCCTGTAGTTTAAAGATATGATTTGCATTACTTCATACTCAGCATTGCACCACTTTGTTTGTCACTTGGTACACAGCACCCTTACATTAAGGGGATGTCAGTTAAGAAAATAAAATGGTGTTACCTCCCCTTACTATGGAGTTATGCCCATTTGTTTAAAAACATTGTTCATACCACCCCTCCTTCATTGATATAGATAAAACTCGGTACAAGTAACACTTACATTGAAAGAATATAAGAAGTACATTTTTTTATGAAATTACGCTCCTTTGTTCAAATATTTTTATTGTAACAATTCAACAAACCGTTATATAGCCGAATCCGGGTCAATTACTCGAACATTGGCTTCTAGAGATGCGCTGTTTCCCGTACAAAATCGAAAGATGAAACAAAGCCATCATATCAGATATATTTGTTTCTAATAATAAGCAAAGAAATGTTATTTGAAATGCATAGAACGTTTTAATTCAATGTTTGTGATGAACTATTTTCCTAGCGCGTATTCACGTAATCGTAGCAGTAGTGATCATACCATGTATTAAAACACTGCAAATAGCAGTTGTAGTAGTGCTGCAATAATCAACTCATTTCAGAAAGGATATAGAACGGTATTGTCTCATTAAATGAAAAGATATGTCGTAGAATTACGCATCTAACAATGTACCAATTGAGGAAGCACTACCTGCCTCGGTAGCCGTGATCGCTATCGCGCACAGTCATTGTACTACTGTGTGCTATCAAGCGTGAGCTTCACACCACTCGCTCTCCCAAGAATTTCGGTTCGATCCCCAGCGGTGGTGGAAAAAAGAGAGTGATGTCTGATAGGGTTAGTTGTTATCCCTCCGATGGCACGGTGGTTTTCACCACGTGGGCTTTCCTCCACCACGAAAACACCATTTGTTCCCTTAGCGGCGTCGTAATAAAAGCTCTACAGAGCTTATGTTTGTTGTTGACAATTGTACACGACGTTAAATAAAGATTTTTATTATTATTATGGGTGAACAGGATCGAATTCGTACGTTGTATAAAACTGACAATTTCTTGACCAACTACTAGTTCATTTGTACTTGTTTACTCGGAGCTAGTCAAAGGCTGTCGTATGTATTCTGCGTGATCACAGCTTCCTAAGGTAGCACTATATATTGATATTTTCGAAATAATTATTGCACCTTTAGTGGCAGTACATGGCCATTTGACAGTTAAAATCCTATCTTTCATAACTGCAAAGTATCCGCTATAAGTGTAACAGGAGAGAGAGGAATGCACTGTAGCGTGCCAATATGTGAAACATGAAAAAATGAATTTAATTCATGAATGGCTGTGTGTGAATTACTACATATTGGGTGTTTTTCATATATTGACACGCTACAGTGAACTGCAAGATCGAACTTCGAAACCGGGACCCTCCGAAATCTGCACGGACGCTGTACCAATTGAGTTACCTCGTCGCCGGAGCGCGACTCCGGTCGGTTCCTCTACACAAGTAACTTACAATGTTCATTCCGATATTATAAATATACACCATGTCGAATTGCGAGGGTTTATGGTAGTTCTGTGTTTATATAACAATGAGATTTAACTTTTACATACATAGACGTTGCTACTTGTACGTAGGATCCATTGTCAAGATACGCGTTATATATTTATAATTAATGATGCGAGCTGTCGTTCCATTTCACGATCAAACAAAAGTTTGGGATTTTCATATTTGTTTGTTATTTCTATCCCACCGGAATTTCTATTTTAACCTGACTTCTATTAAAGCGTCAGCTATTCATTTTTCACAAATCAATACGATGCACTCAAACCCACAACGTAAACCTTTTACAGAGAAAAGTACAATGAAAAAGTTAAACCTTTATTTTTATTCTAAAATCCGGTAAAATACGAGATCATTTTAAGTAGAATTGACGCATGAGTGTTGAAGAATTCACTCAACAGATTTTCCCATTTTCCCATTACCACTTCACCTCTAATTAGGAGTAGTGGTTGTTACATCAATTTGTTTTCATTGCAGCCAACACAAATATGTATTTAGGTCAATGCTGAACAATTTGATCTTTAATTGACACCGTATCAAGTGTTAGTACGGCATATTGCAATACACGCTAATGTATGATGTGCTACGACTATTGTTATATAAATCTAAGGTAGGAAGATTTATCTCCTTTTGTTCACACCGAGTTTGATTTGGCACACTGTTGAAGTGTAGAAATTGGAATCGCTACAGAAACGTGTGTGCGTCCGTGCATGCCCGCGCGCAATAAAAGAAAAAGCGCAAGAAACTTAAATCGTAAAATTACATTTCGCGGGTTCGCTTGAGAATAGAAAGAGAAAGACGTTATTTTGTTTGTTATTTATTATAATATATATTTCTATACATTGCCAACAATTTTTATGCTATAACATTATCAAAATATATTATTCAAATTGTTAACAAGTGTTTGATTTATCCTTTTATATAAGTATTTCCAATGTGCATGCGTTATTTATTATAACTTTGGCCTTTTCTTTGTAATGTGAAGGATTTGATAATAGAAACTTCACTTTTCTAAAAAAAAAAGGTATAAATGAGTAAACACAAAACAAAAAACAAATAAGCATGCAACCTTACGGAAAACCAAATACTCAACAAGATGTTCAGGTGAAGGATCCGTTTTCGGCACTCTTCACTCTTCTTCCTGTCAAATGCAAGAAAGTAGGTAGGTCATCAGAACTCTACGACACAGAAAATAAAGATTTCTCATTGTAACAAACACTGTCATCCCAAAGCTGGGAAAACAAAGCGATAATGATGACCCCACAGTTTACTAAGCGTGTATCAAATTATCTTCAGTGGAAACCTTGACTACGTTATTTTTCGTTCGACATGATTCAAGTACTAAACACGCGTTTGAACTATTTCAAGTAGAGGAGCAAATCAATATAGAATGGGAAGTTACCGAACGTAAACTAATTCACCACACCTTATAGTAGTTTGACTGTGAGGTAACACATAAAACATGTACGAGGACAATAAAGGGCCATTGGACCTGCTATTAAACTGATGCCTTTACTAGTGAGGTAAGATTCGATTTAGATAAGAAAAATGTATCACTTCATTTTGCAGTTGAAACCTGCCCATGGGGAGTAGAGTGAACATGCTATACCAATTAGCCGACGTTTCTGATAAACCTAACAATAACGACCCTTGGATCGTAGGAACTCTCTCGCTGACCGAGGTCATACGGACCTGGAGTCAGAAGTAACCTGCTGGGAGTGAAATCGTGTAAAGAAAAACCATGACATGACATGGCTTGATACACAATGTTCCATAAAGTGAATGAAGATGGATCAATAGTTTCCACCGTGTGCCAGGTGGCGCTCCTGTGCTTTAGGTTGTTACAGCCGCGAAAATAGAAGACAACTTTCTTGTTTGTCGGATTGTGAACTGAAAAATAAACAAATCAAACGAGGTGCTGTAACGTATGGCATAAAGTAGAACCTAATATTTTTGGAGTTAATATACGATATGGCATGTCATTCAAAGGGTTTGATAAGTCTATTGTGCAAAGTTTACATGACATTTGGTTCTTTTGAAACACAATAAAGAAATAGAAGGATGGATAACTGACGTAAACACATAAAAAAATCTTATATAGAAATAATTCTAAGAAATAATTATAATAAATAGTCGTTTATAAATTGGATCTGAATAGTATGTTACATAATGTATTATATACATTTGTTTTCCATTAATCATATAAATAAATTATACGTACTTAATATCAATATAAGACTAAAAAGTGGAAAGATGTTGTGGTTTCCATTCATTACCATGGTGATATATAAAAATCTAGAGTTTACCGCCCAACTTAATTTCATGTAAAGTTCGGCACATTAAGTTCTGAAACATCACAATGTGATACGAGACGTCATGCAATGTGAAGGGAAGTACAAATCAGGAACTACTTAGGGGGATAATCATTGTTTTGCGAAGAGATCGTAGTCTAATGGTTAGATTGCCATAAGTTACTGGAATTACGCATTTTTATACAAGAAGATTTGTTTAATTTAATCCAAGCATTTTTGTTAATCCTCTTGTTTTACATAATCAAAGTATGAGTATTAAAAATCCGTTGTAACGTTTCCGGTTACACAAGAAAACAGGATAATGATCAGGATTAAACATAATCAAGATTCGTGTAATCTTTCTCATGCTTTGAGATAATGTGTTTATTATCATGACATTTATTTTTGTAAATCAGCACACCAAGCCAAGTATAATACTCATGGCTGGTGAGTTTAGCCAATCTGTCCTGATATTACCTGGACAGATTAGGTTAACGATTGTTTATCGGTAATATCAATATCTGTCAATGTTGACCAGTCGACACTCATACATTAAAGACTGATACATTGTGTTACATTAAACTATGGTATTTGGTATTTTTTTCACATTGATTAAAAACATGTATTTTCATCAATGAACCAGTTTTCGTAATTTCCAATCTCTGAATGCTTTTTCACTCGAGTGTTAAAAATGACGAATTAGGTTAATGTAAAACTATATGGCAAACGCTTCCCAACCCAGTAATTGGTGAATTTAATTCTTCTAAATGTAATCAACAACATTGATTTCTTCACTATATCTTCTACTATATATTCATATATAGTATATGTTTTAAGACGGTCGTTATATCCTCTTTTTAAAATCACCTACTTCACATGGGCACCTATTCATATTCATACCTTATATGATAACTAAATATAGTCTGTGTTTATATATAGAATAACTATGTCGAAGTACAGATTCAATCCTTCATTATATATAAATATATATATACAGTCTGTGATAATTAAATGCAGTCTGTGTTCATACATAATGTATATATAATTACCGTACCAGAACAAAAGTTATAAAAAAGTTTAACAGAGCAAGATATTCCTGGGGTTTTTTCATATGAACATTTCCCCGTTCTTCCTGGTTACATACAGGGCGTTGTTTATGATATATTTCTGTGAAAATACCTTGTATTGAAAATATATCGTTATAGATTTTTGACTAGACAAGGAATAGACAAGGAAGCAATGTTATAAACTTCACAGAAGGAATCTAATACCCTACCAACACTATGACGATATGTGGAAATAATTCAAACCCATCAAGGGAATTATCTCAAGTTATATAAAATAGGAAGTTACTTGGATTAATGTCCGAGTGATAGATGCTTAATCCGGGCCGCTGTATCCGGGCCGCTGTATCCGCTGTATCCGGGCCGCTGTATCCGGGCCGCTGTATCCGCTGTATCCGGGCCGCTGTATCCGCTGTATCCGGGCCGCTGGCCGCTGTATCCGGGCCGCTGGCCGCTGTATCCGGGCCGCTGTATACCAGTGTTTAGGAAAGGATGGTTCTCCTATAGTAATAATGGTATGTAGTTTCATCTATTTTATTGGCACATAAGAATGTTTTCATAGAAAGTCATATTTTGTAAAATTACTTTTTTTTGTTCGGACAGCTTAAAGTCTCCTATCTGATGAAAAAAAAATACATATTTATTTTGTTATTTTATCGTTGTTAGTTGTCGATTTTAATTTATGTAATCAAGTTTTATACTTTCTCCCTCCATTTGTTTACCTGTAAAGAATAAATTCAGGTAAATATTTTACAGAAATATACACGTATGACGCTTTTTAGTGGCGGCACTTTAGTGACTTTTTTCTGTTTTGTTTGTTTGTTTGTTTGTTTGTTTTAATAAGCTCAATGGGATGTAAGTATCGCCCGTCGTGCGCCATTAATGTCTTACATTCCAGATTAAAAGATCTAGCATTAAAATATTTTGGCCTTGGGCTTGCTTGGGTGGAGGTCTACAAACCTTGTTCAAATGATTCACCTTGACCAATTGCAACACGCAGTCTTCAAACAATTTTTTCGAAAGTGCCATACTGGTTAGATTACTGATACTTGCCCTATAGGTTGTCGAAGGAGAGTTATCATAGCATTCAAATCAGGTACAATAATATTTACTGCAGTGAAACGTGCTTAAATCTTCCAACAGTTCTTTTTTTTTGGAAATTCAGAAAATCGACAATATATTATGTTTTGTTTGTTGCTGGTGTTAAGAGCTATCAATTTTGATCGAATAAACGACATTTACACACTGTTAACGTTACCTTAAGTCGTTAACGTCTAGCGTAAGGACATATCGTCTGTAGCTTGCTGGTATACAGGGATGATTAAGTAAAGGATCTTGTTCGTTCCACTTTTAGGATTTCATGAGTAAAATATGACATTTTCCCCAACAGAGGTCGATAGCGTCTGGACTACAGATATTGACCGGTAGTGTAATCTTATTTCTTAAGTTGACACGAAAGCAACACCTGGTCACCTTATTCTGAACTAAGAGACGTAAGAAAATACAGGAGTGGAAAATAGAGAGAAAAAACTAAAGGCCCCAGATGTTTCAATGGAGGATATAAACGCCATCTTAACAAAAGTACATGTATGTGCAGTGGACACCGGCTAAGTCGCCTTTTAACGTTTATAATACGGAATAAAACAGATAGAACTATTTTCCCGCAGCTGCAGGAAACGAAAGAGTATGCGCATCGGGACAATATCATCGACGTCATGACACATGTGCCCGAGAGATGTATCCTAGTACACGTGACCGATAAATAACTATATGTACGCAGATATGTAGACCGTGCACTTAACTCTCCTGGTAGTGATATTTGAATATATATATATATATATATAGTTGTTTTTTTTAATTTTACAACTCCTCGCTTCAGGTTATATGAAAAATACATTAAAAGAACTGAATTGCAAAATTAGATGGGTTCTGTTTTAGTGTGTTTTCACTAAAAATATTATTATTCTCTAACTACATCAGAATTATTCTTTTGAACAAAGTGACATGGTAAACAAAATTGGTGTTTTAAGGGTATTCGCTGTTCAGTTGATCGATTATCACACACACACACACACACCAACGAGATCCAGGGGTGGTATGGTGCTGCGTTGACAGACGGGGCACGCTCTCCTGTGAAATGGCACCATATGCAACAAATATCGTCAGCTTCATGACAAAGGAAAGTCAAAAATAAATCTATATCTTTGTCTTTAACTATTGAAATTGAGGACAAAACTTATTATTATGGCATTCAAGACTACAAACTTCAAATAGACAACAACAAAAAACCACTGATAAATTTGAAAATAAATATTGATGACAATTAAGAAATACGGTCATGAAGCTATCAACTCTTTTTTACAAACAACTCTTGATATAGTTGTAACAGATGTCATATTAATGACAGTTCTAATGGTTTAAATTTGTGTAGAAATACGGGTAATATCGGTCTTAAATTGTTAAGGTGATTATTTTGGATTTCTGGACATTTATATTTAATTTTCAGTTCGATAAATGTGAAAATTTACCGCTTCAACTTCTTCCCTCTTGTGGCGTTAAGCTTAGTAAGCTTTGCATATCATGGTCTTATAGGGTTTCTTTATACACCGTACATAATCACTGTCAGGGTATAATAGCTATGATTAATAAAGTCTGGTGATTGGCAAATACAACAATACACTATATAGCTTATAGGTATATGTGTGCTGTGTGTGTCTATCCCGCCGTATACTGATTAGCTGTGACGGGAAGATATATACATACCAGTATACATATATAAATATAAGTAATCACATTTCTGTAGCATGTACAGCTTGGTCAACTAAACATTCACATACATTTTCTGTTATTTGGATACATATTTTTTTTTTTTTTTAAAGTATATGTTCTGTTTAAGATATCATAAATTAGACAAAACTCATAAAAATATTTATTTTATGTGTCAAAGAAAAAAGAGGCACACCGGTCGTTTAATTTCATGTTGTGTATACAACCTAACGTTTTGGACGTTATTCTCGCTGATTGGGACCTGACAACGGGTACTTCCGGTTGACTATTCGGGTACAGGGATTAGTATCGATTTCTCCGTCTCGCCACATAAACCCGACTGATAAGTTTTGTCGCGTTAAATATTTTATGAGCAAAGCTGACGATGTAAACTACAAACAGATCACCTGGATCTCAACACATGTGTGTATGTGGTAATATATCAGGTATTTAATTCCGTGACTGACTTCCAATCTGATGTGATTATCCGTTTAAAATCCAGTTCAAACATTGGACACGGTAAAAAAAAAGTCAGAAGTAGCATATAGTGATTCATTTCGACGTCTACACACGAAGTGTTAGTTATTGTAAACTTTACATAATTCAACATGGCGGCCGGAAAGGTTGACAACAATCAAACCTCGGATACTGGCAGTAACGTCGATATGCCTGCTGTACATGGCCTTATCAAAAACGCCCGTGTACCCGAACAATGGACTCTACCGCACGAGTGGAACATGGAGAAGAGAGAAATGTTCGAGGTGAGTATTCCATGAATGGATACCCTGTGTTATCTTTCTATAATGGTTTGATCAGATCGCCATGGCGATGAGCGCATTTGACCTTGTGGTGAATTAACGAAATATACACTTTTTACATTGAAAAGTACAACCAGTTTTCTGTTTAAGCTTCATGTAACATCTTTAAACTAGCCGACAAGTGATACATTCATGAAACTAATGTTGTATGATGTTTCATTGTTTGTATTAAAATCACACCGGAATATATTTCACATGGCAAACAATTGTATGTTCGGGGGGAAAATAGGACTGCCGTATCCCAGCACGCGATGGTAAGAGGCGACTTTTGTGGAAGTCCCTGTACAATCGGGGTGGTTTCTTCCTGGAACCAAGAATAGACCTTCTACATCCCATTGCATGCGTATCATAAAGGCAACTTACGTGGGCCCCCTGCAGAATCAATGGGTTTTTTTATCCGTTTCTTCTACGAAGGGGACATGGAAGAAACCAAATTGATCTGCTGCCCCATTGCAACACTTGGGTTCTTTTTCGTTTCCTATCTTTCCTATCTTCTTCCTTTCCTTCCCACTTTCTCTTTCTGAAAGTGTCTCCCTGACCTCAAATTACCCTGGTTGTTGCAAAGACGTCACACTCCTAACAAACAAAAACGCCTTTCATCTTGCTCAATCGTTATTGATCCTAAATCTGTACCATCCTACTCTAATACGTTCACTATCTACTAAACATGTTTATAGTTCACTTAACATATACATAGTTCACTTAACATATACATAGTTCACTTAACATATACAAAGTTCACTTAACATATACATAGTTTACTTAACATATACATAGTTTACTTAACATATACATAGTTCACTTAACATATACATAGTTCACTTAACATATACATAGGTCACTTAACATATACATAGTTTACTTAACATATACATAGTTTACTTAACATATACATAGCTTACTTAACATATACCTAGTTCACTTAACATATACCTAGTTCACTTAACATGTACATAGTTCACTTAACATATACATAGTTCACTTAACATATACATAGCTTACTTAACATATACATAGTTCACTTAACATATACATAAGTCACTTAACATATACAAAGTTCACTTAACATATACATAGTTCACTTAACATATACATAGTTCACTTAACATATACATAGTTCACTTAACATATACATAGTTCACTTAACATATACATAGTTCACTTAACATATACATAGTTCACTTAACATATACATAGTTCACTTAACATATACATAGTTCACTTAACATATACATAGTTCACTTAACATATACATAGTTCACTTAACATATACATAGTTCACTTAACATATACATAGTTCACTTAACATATACATAGTTCACTTAACATATACATAGTTCACTTAACATATACATAGTTCACTTAACATATACATAGTTCACTTAACATATACATAGTTCACTTAACATATACATAGTTCACTTAACATATACATAGTTCACTTAACATATACATAGTTCACTTAACATATACATAGTTCACTTAACATATACATAGTTCACTTAACATATACATAGTTCACTTAACATATACATAGTTCACTTAACATATACATAGTTCACTTAACATATACATAGTTCACTTAACATATACATAGTTCACTTAACATATACATAGTTCACTTAACATATACATAGTTCACTTAACATATACATAGTTCACTTAACATATACATAGTTCACTTAACATATACATAGTTCACTTAACATATACATAGTTCACTTAACATATACATAGTTCACTTAACATATACATAGTTCACTTAACATATACATAGTTCACTTAACATATACATAGTTCACTTAACATATACATAGTTCACTTAACATATACATAGTTCACTTAACATATACATAGTTCACTTAACATATACATAGTTCACTTAACATATACATAGTTCACTTAACATATACATAGTTCACTTAACATATACATAGTTCACTTAACATATACATAGTTCACTTAACATATACATAGTTCACTTAACATATACATAGTTCACTTAACATATACATAGTTCACTTAACATATACATAGTTCACTTAACATATACATAGTTCACTTAACATATACATAGTTCACTTAACATATACATAGTTCACTTAACATATACATAGTTCACTTAACATATACATAGTTCACTTAACATATACATAGTTCACTTAACATATACATAGTTCACTTAACATATACATAGTTCACTTAACATATACATAGTTCACTTAACATATACATAGTTCACTTAACATATACATAGTTCACTTAACATATACATAGTTCACTTAACATATACATAGTTCACTTAACATATACATAGTTCACTTAACATATACATAGTTCACTTAACATATACATAGTTCACTTAACATATACATAGTTCACTTAACATATACATAGTTCACTTAACATATACATAGTTCACTTAACATATACATAGTTCACTTAACATATACATAGTTCACTTAACATATACATAGTTCACTTAACATATACATAGTTCACTTAACATATACATAGTTCACTTAACATATACATAGTTCACTTAACATATACATAGTTCACTTAACATATACATAGTTCACTTAACATATACATAGTTCACTTAACATATACATAGTTCACTTAACATATACATAGTTCACTTAACATATACATAGTTCACTTAACATATACATAGTTCACTTAACATATACATAGTTCACTTAACATATACATAGTTCACTTAACATATACATAGTTCACTTAACATATACATAGTTCACTTAACATATACATAGTTCACTTAACATATACATAGTTCACTTAACATATACATAGTTCACTTAACATATACATAGTTCACTTAACATATACATAGTTCACTTAACATATACATAGTTCACTTAACATATACATAGTTCACTTAACATATACATAGTTCACTTAACATATACATAGTTCACTTAACATATACATAGTTCACTTAACATATACATAGTTCACTTAACATATACATAGTTCACTTAACATATACATAGTTCACTTAACATATACATAGTTCACTTAACATATACATAGTTCACTTAACATATACATAGTTCACTTAACATATACATAGTTCACTTAACATATACATAGTTCACTTAACATATACATAGTTCACTTAACATATACATAGTTCACTTAACATATACATAGTTTACTTAACATATACATAGCTTACTTAACATATACATAGTTCACTTAACATATACATAGTTCGCTTAACATGTACCTAGTTCTTTAAACATGTTTCTACCACAAAGGGTGGGTGTTATGCAACTCCCAAAACATCAGTTAATCATTACAACTGTTGCATAACATATTGTTTATACCACACGTGGTATAAACTCTAAACGCGTTTTGATTGGCTGACACGGTGAACTTTGACCGGGACTCCTTTGAATGGACAATTTGGCGGGAAAGCCGCTTCATGCGGTGGCAGATATGATGATACACAGAAATAGTTCGTCTTTGTTTTTGTGATAATAAATTTCTTATGTTGTTTTCTATAAATTTATTGCTTTGAAGACAATAAATTTGTTACGTACTTGTTATGATTTGTAATAAATCATAATATTTCCACATATTCCTGAAATTGTAATTTTTGCATATTTTAAAATTAGCGGCATTTTACTACAGGTCATATCCTTACGCCCCATCTGATATCGTAAACAAAACACATATGCATACCGAACATGTCAATTTCCTCGGAATATTTTTTATTGTGGTAGAAACAGGTCACACAAACTCGTGGTTGTTGTATATGGTATTTCACTCTCGTTAGTTATTTTTCAAAAGTTACAAAAAAACTCACTAAAGCTCGTGTTTTTTGTAACTTTTGAAAAATAACTAACTCGAGTAAAAGAAATACCATATACAACAACCACTCGTTGTGTAACCTCTATTTATAGTTCACTTAACAAATATGAGTTCACTAGTTCATTAAACAAATATGAGTTCATTAAACATGTTTATAGTCACTAAACAAATTTATAGTTAACTAAACATGTACCTATTTCACTAAACATAAAAACTAGTTCCTTAAACATTTTTCAGTTCACTTAACAAATATTAGTTCACTTAACATATCTATAGTTCACTTAACATAAATATTGTTCACTTATCATGTATATAGTAAATTAAACATGTCTATAGTTCACCAAACATATTTATAGTTCACTAAGTTTGTACATAGTTCACAAAACATACATGTATGTAGTGTTAGCTTTAACGCTACAAGTTTATGATGCCAGTAAACTATACATTTACAAAGAAGATTCTATATCTTAAAATGACACAGTACGTGTTATAAAAGTTAACAGCTTTCTATGTACTGTTCACTAAACACGTCTATATAGTTCTCTATGAATGTTTACTTGTCACTGAACACGTGTATATAGTTCTCTATAAATGTTTACTGTTCACTGAACACGTGTATATAGTTCTCTATAAATGTTTACTGTTCACTGAACACGTGTATATAGTTTTCTATAAATGTTTACTGTGCACTGAACACGTGTATATAGTTCTCTATAAATGTTCACTGTTCAATGAATACGTGTATATAGTTCTCTATCAATGTTTACTGTTCACTGAACACGTGTATAAAGTTCTCTATAAATGTTCACTGTTCACTGAACACGTGTATATAGTTCTCTTTAAATGTTTACTGTTCACTGAACACGCGTATATAGTTCTCTATAAATGTTTACTGTTCACTGAACACGTGTATATAGTTCTCTATAAGTGTTTACTGTTCACTGAACACGTGTATATTGTTCTCTACAAATGTTTACTGTTCACTGAAAACGTGTTTATAGTTCTCTATAAATGTTTACTGTTCACTGAACACGTGTATATAGTTCTCTATAAATCGTCATACAATATACCAACAGATCAACGTAACACACACAGATGATTGTACCTTTACGTTTGTAGTTTACATTGCACAACATGTATATTTTCGTGCACTTTACATGTGAAAAGTTCACTATCATGATACCAGTTTACTTTACATATATAAGTATACTTATACAGTGCCTTTAGGGTATATCCGTGCATCTCTATAAATACTATCCAAATTGCACATTTTATTTTGGTCCAGATTGCATGCATCAGTGCCTGTAGCGGTCGAATATCATAACGGCTGACCTAGCATTGCGAATTTCGATCTTTGGAATCTCGTTGATAGAGAGGATTCCTTGAAATGATGTCGGGATGCCATACACAAACATGTCACTGACACTGGTGTATGGCTGCCTACCTACTCTAGTTTGGCTTCAGTTTCACAGGTTCCTTCATGGTCGAAAACGGCAGAATACGACATGTGCAATTTTGAATTATTGATTGCCATACGTCTTCAAGCTCGGTCGTTCGCCAAAGGTTGTGCTTGCTACACAATTTAGATTCAACATCAGTATTTGCATTTCCTTTAAACACAAATAAGTGCATTGCCTTAAACAATAACATCATTTTACAACAATAATTACAGTTTCTTAAACACACTAACTTTTTTAAACTAGATAAATCAATAATTAAATTACATTTCCAAAAACACTATTACCAAACATGTTAGTGATTACCTTTCGTGATGCATCAGAAGTTAAATTTTAATGATTTTCAATATTATCATACACTATTATTATACAACATTAAGTTACACTATTAGGTTACACTATTATTATACACTATTATTATACACAATTAGTATACACTAATTTTTGCATTCCCTTAATCATTATGCATCAATTATAACTTTTCCTTAAAAAATACATTTTCACTCGAATAGTTATTTTTTCTTTGGACAACGTACATCAATATTTGCATATTCTTAAACAATAAATTTTTCATACTTTCCTATTCGCATTTCTGTAAGTTATATTTAAGGATTAACTTGAATATATTTTTCATGTTATGGAGATATATTTACATTCTGTATGCTTAGACCCATTGACAAAAATTACATTCATAAATGCATAACACAGGTGTTCATAGAATCTCAGCACGTGGGAACTGATAGTAACCTGATCACACTGCGTAATAATACACTACAAAAACAACTCACTCGGAACGACCGACCTAGATGCTTAATTCTTACATCTTAAAATATTATTGAACTGTGCTTGGTGAAATATCCACGTATTCACGTGTCCTGTGCTACAAATAAACATTGAATATGGAACTACATTTTGTTGTGTTATTGTTGTTGACGGGTGCTAAGATCTCTCACGATAGTGTAACATTTCCCCGCGAAAAAAAACTGTTCTGGCCACTGTGTTGCACCCGTGTATAAGCAGGAACAAACCCTGTTGATTTGTTTTATTCGTTGTTATATCGATCCACTGAAAGGATTCGTCAATGTAAATATAAGGAATAATATTTATTTTTTCAACATTTATGAGTTCATAACAACAATGGGTTTTTGGACATATTTTACATGAATGGCTAACGCGATTCATTCAAAATGTCCATAAACCCATTGTTGTTATGACCTCATAAATGTTGAAAAAATAAAAATCATTCCTTAAATAACACAAAATATCGGAGTGTACTCTAAATAAACTGCGAAGCGGTTTATGATGAGAGTACACTCCGTTTTTTTGTGTTATAACTCCATAACAGGAAACATATATTCAAGTTAATCCTTATAATTTAATCTACTATACACAATCCCTGTGGAAATACACTTTTATTGATGGACTCTTTTCTCTTAGAAATTATTGCGCTGCTGTATCAGCCAATCAAAAGCGACGTTACAAACGTTGACGTCATTTTTTTACGTTGTGGGCTGATAACATACATTTTTAAGCCAGTGAAAATGCTTGTTATAATCACGATTAAATTATACATAAATAATTACATTTCCTTTTCTTACTATCATTATATATTTATGATTACATTATATTTTTTCAAATGTACATTATTTGCATATCATTCTTCATGAATTAGTACATGTCCTTCAGGTAAAGGTTATCACCACTGCCACTATTGTAAAATAATCATTTAAAAACTTTTCAAAAGAAATATTTTATTTAAATCACATCTTGCCATGCACTTGACAAAACTGTTGTTGTTCGAACTTTAAATCTTTGAAAATAGACATGATAAAGAAAATAACAAAACTGCAGGAATGTATAACTTGAAACTTTTACATTACTAAGCCATGTTGCCAGACAGGAATCGTCCCACCCATGAGCTACAATGCAAATGAAAAACAACATGGCAGGGAAGCTATTGTGAAATAGAGAGAAATCTCATTTTGGTTGCTTCCTCCACTATATAGAATGGATGATACTCCGAGTCTCTGAGGGAAACTCATCACCGTTTAAACTGATAGAGTGGTACCTTTTACCTTAAACAGTGCACATCAATAACATCAATTGCATATCCTTCAACAAAATGCATCAATATTTAAGTTTAATAAAATATTATGAATGTATATTACAATAAACATTTTTGAACACTATCATTATAATAATAATAATATAATTTGATATGGCGCCCTAATTAGCTAACATAGGCCACTCTAAAGCGCTTTACAGTACATAGATATACAATTAATACAATCAGCATATACATTAATCAATATACTTTTGAGGAATTCGTAGGAGCTGCCTTATCAGCCGCTAACTACTAGTCCTATGCCACCTGGCTCATATCCCCCTATGTGTGTATGCCTGCGTGTGTGCTGGAGATGTTTGTGTTCTGTTTGTAGTGGGACCGTGCTTCAAGCGGTATCCTTTTATAGTGCTACCTCACTTGAATGCTACAGCACAGATACCACAACATCGACCCAGACCATTTTATACTCCACCTGGGTTGTTGGAGTTGTGTGGGCAGGAGAAAAACACTTTCTCTAAATATCCAGGCGCACGACGACTTTGAGGATCGAACCCCTGCGTGGAAGGCCGGAGTGTTAACGACTCGACCAATTAGACCATACGATATCAGTATTTACATTTTCTAAACAATTTTACGTCAACAATAACATTTAATAAAACAGATAAATTATTGATCAATATTACTTTAAATATTTCATTTTCATTCTTTAAATGTATATTTAATTTTCTGAATTGACAATTACAATACAGAAAATGTATGAACCATGCATGATAATGAATTTTATATCCAATTCAAATATTGCTCAATAAAAAATGTGCATTTTCCTTAAGCAGCATTGTGCACTGTACATCAATAATAACATTAACTAGATTTAAATAAATTTACAATCGATAACCAAGTACATAAATTTATTCTCCCAGGAACATCATTGAAAATCACAATTTGATTGATACGAGCACTCCATGACAAAATTACTGTCAGACTCATGTTTACATGACGTAACAAGTTTATGTGTTTGCGCATTGTTTCCTTACCGGTGCATTCATCTATTAACATGTTTTCTCATCTTTTACGAACATCGATGAATTGTTCACTGACGTGCAATGAAATGGACTGTCGGACATACACTACTGGTATATATCAATTGTATGGACACATCCAATGTGATCTATTGACGAACGTACAACGGACAATCTATACCCAGGTCATCGACGGTCAATAATACTATTGACAAATCGGAGCGATGCGCTCTCGCAATTCCAACTCTAACACGCGTGAAGCTAAATGCAAAAATGTTTTAACACATCACATTACATTATCTTATCTTTCGTTTAAAAGACGTAATGCCGGTCTTTTGTAATATAATTAATCAAATGAGTTTGTATTAATGACTCAGATTCTTCACGAACGTCAAAATCACATCATAATCCATTTTACTTCACGATCATAATATGTCATGAACGATTTACAAATACCATTCAATGATTTTGTCCTTCTAATATGAAAAACAAGATTGATTGCGCTTATAATCAGTCGTAATATTAAGGTTTAGTGAGCGAAAGTTTGTCGGAACAAAGCCAGTTAGTATAAGCTTGCCAACCTACCAAATGAGATACCGATGTTGAAATCGCAATCGACTCCGCACGTGAATAACTGCGAAATAATTTTATCATGCTCTCATTTAATCATACTGTGTAATACTTTTCACACAACGTAGACTTGTGTATTGTTTAGTTTAACGTTTGATAAAATGAATAATTATCTTAACTTTAAAGGTAGGTAGTACTGCATCAGTTTTAATCGCGCAGAAGAGTTCCACTCTGAGGTTTTTAATTCTAAGTATTCTCCCCTTGTCGATATTTGTATATGCTTTATGTGGCCCGTTCATTGGGCACTCCTTTGAATGATGTGAGGCCACACTGATGAAGTGTAGACTGTGTAGTGTAACGTTCGACACCTGCAGTTTTGTTGTTTTCTGTATTCACTTCTATTTTCTAGCATCCACATTTCGAACAATTACAATTTCGTCAAATGCATGGCAACATGTTAATGGTATGAAACATTTCTTTGAAAAGGTCTTAAACGGATATTTACAATAATGGCATTGGTGATATTATTCAATTATTGACCTATTTTCAGGTGAATACGAGGATTTATTAACCCGAGAAGGTGATATTTCCCGAGGCCGTGCACGGATTCTGTAGGTTTCGGGGTAACATCGCAATATATTTAGACCTATAAGAGGTGTTTTGACCAATCAGCGTGAGGGAAAAATGACAGTTATATAATAATATAGTTTAACTTATTCGTACCCTTTACCTTTAAACTAAATCCCGTGATCCTCGCTAGATCTCGTTTCTTTAAAATCTATGTAAAGGGAGCGAAACATAAGTGATTTTTAAATTCTAAAACTAATACTTGCCACTCGATACAAAACATGACGGTCTACAATTTTCCTCCTTGGCTCAATTGAGCAGATGTTGAGCAGATGAGGATGAGTCTGTCTCCAAGCAAATTAGGGTCAGCATGGAACATTTGTGACGATGTTTTATTGTTTCCTGAACACCATTTTAGTTCTATCTTGGGGGGGGG
>NW_018408876.1:685157-691545 GCF_002113885.1 Mizuhopecten yessoensis
GGGGGGGGTTCTGGATAATTGGGACTGTTGATATGTGTCTTGGCAATTCGACAGTCTAAAACGCAACATGAATTCTCTGACAATGCGAAAAATGTAAAGGCCCATTGAGTATAAAATATCTAAGCATGGTATATTTCCCCTGTTAAGAACTTTTTGATCTTCACAAGAGCACTTCATTAGAGTGTCACTATTTTGCAAGCACAATGTTGGCGTGAAAATGATTTTCAGTACACTCTAAATCATTTTTCTCGCAAAAGATTCATTTTGCATCAATTCGCGAGGTGCACCATTCACGAATTTAGTTCTTCCGCGAATATCGATTTCATATATAAATACTTTGTAATTAAAAAAGCATCCTTTCATTCACCATGTAAGCAATTTGAAAATAATAAATAAGAGAGTTATATCGAATATTTCCTGCATACCATCGTACTCTGCACCTTTGCGTTACCACATTATTTAACGTCGAATGTTGTATTGATTTAAAAGCTGTACAAATTTGACGAAAGGGGTGGGAAATGTAAAATTAAAGTACAGATCAAATTTGCAAACATAGTGATTTACTTTGGCAGGGTGCACTAGGCAAATTCAATGATAGTTTTTATAGAACATTAATATCGCTTTAATCGAATCCTTTATAATGATTTAGTGTTTTTAAGTTGTTTTCTCTCCTTCTTACAGAACTGGAAAATGGACGTGCAGAACCAGGTGGCTAATATTGCTACAAATTTGGTGAGTAATTAGTTGTTAAGATATTGAAAAAAGGATTGAATTCAGAGAGGATAATTAGTAGCCTCCCATCACATATAACAAATTAATACGACCCCCCTAGACTTAACTTGGAAATCGGACATTAATTAACTCACGGGAAAACACTGACATACGATCAGACGACTTCAAGAAGGTCGTATATGAGGCGCCTGGAATGCAGACTGATGTGTTTTGTTTACCGACCTCACCTGTACGTATCACGTGCTAACAGTAGTTCACAAGCTCTTGGTCGCTACGACTTTTGTTGTCGAGCGAGTTACGCTCTGTCAGATAAATCGGTTCACAAATGCAATTACAATAACTCTGTGAAAATAGTGGTTTGTAAAATATCAAGATCCCTATAAAATGCAAGTGCATGTGCGTGCACGTAATAACGGCATACCATGCGATAGCCTATGGTTACATATGTACCTGACATGTTAATATACCATGCGTAAGCAGGCTATGGAATGATGTCCAAAGTGTACATGATTGAGAGTAATTTTGTTCCATAAAAGAACAGTAAATTGACAAATAAATATAGTAATTTAATTTATTTCCGTCGTTTTTGGTATATTAAATAAAATAAGTGTCATTGTATAAATTCTATCCCTCTGCAAAAAGTTCCGATTTTTTTCAAGGTAGACAACTCTCATCAGGATCAAAATAATTGTAAAATGTAAAATAAATTAATTATAAAGACTTTGTGTGTATTTGGTTCAATTTTTCACTCTTTTTGTATGTAACTATGTGTCCTGTTTGATTTTGGCTTGTATTTAGTAACTTTTATCCATATAGTTTCAATAAAAAACGCTTTTTGTAACATGTTGTAGATATTTTATGATAAATAAAATATTTGTAGGGTTGATTAGCAATGTTTCTTTTCATTATTTTATTGTTGTAATAGTTTTGAACAATGCCACACGCTCAAAAAATGTGAAAGTGTTGAATTTGACAAAAATTCAATTTTTCGGTATTTTTTACAAATAAATCCCCAGTTTATCGGAATGCTTAGATTTTCATAAAATCATCTCTACATAGTCACATAACCATCATGTGAAACTTTCATTGAATTCTGATGGCTAATTGCGAAAGGGTGGAGCCTCCTTAAAACCTGTCAAGCCCAAAGTCAGAATATTCTGCTGAACTAACCCTTTTTTAATCTTATATGATAAAACAGAGTGGCTACACTTTAGTATTTGTTACTCTATACTGCAGTACCCCATCCTCGAAATTCCAGGGGTTACGATCCCTCGTTCTTTGCACATATTCCAGGGGTTACGATCTCTGACGTTCTTTGCACATATTCCAGGGGTGCAGAGAAAGTAGGAGACAGTAGCCCCTGAAAATTTCGAGGATAGTAGAACCTTTGATCGCCTCCGATTTATTTTTGAGGTTCATTTTCTCCTTTAGTAGCTCCTTTGTCTCGAGTATCGACATTGCGTTAAGATGTTGTACTTATTTCTGGAAATCATTTTCACGTACTTCGATTCCCCTGACTTTTCTATATTTGTATAAGTGTTCGTGGTGTTAGTTAAATGTATAGAAAAAAATGGAGCTTCTTAGTATCGGTTTGTTTTTGTTTGACAAATATTTACCAACAATTTCAAGAACTATACTGAGACGATGAATTCGGCAGGGAACTGCTCAATAATGTTGGTGTTGACATGCGAATACGACTGTGATATGAATACTTGTTTAACTCAGTTAACTTCAAAAAAGGTCTATTAATAATGAAGTATACGTCTAAACAGGGAAAAAGAATTGTCCGGCATACTTTACACAAGTACAATGTAAGGTTTTATACCAAAAGGTCGTACCTATAATTTGATCGGAATGCTCAAAACCAGCTGACTCGTATCATGAGTAACCTTATTATCACTTGATGCTAATCTTGTAGACTTGTCCTGAGAGACCTGTCTGTGTTAGCGAGCCGTTCAGCCCAGATTCAAAAATAGGTGTTGAGCTGCAGTACAGTCAATCCTTCTGAATCTATGTTTTGAAATTGTGAACGATTGTTCCAATTCTTATCTCAATTTACGCGAAACATAATCCGTGGAAACGTTACGTAACACTAAGAACAACTATCTATATCTAAAACAGGTTCAAATAACGCATTCACCCCTGAAGATACATTTGAATTCTCCCAATTCAAAGGTTGGAATAGTTCATTACTAAATTTCAGGGGTGAATTAGTTTAGCTCTTCCAAAAGATCCCTTTCTGTACACATCATTATATCAGTCGATGAAGTCGTAGAAGGGCACATTTTGAAGTAGGATTTTTATAGAATTGCTTGCTTTTTTCTGTGATGACTTAGCCATGTGAATATTATGAAAAGGAAATTGGAAAAGTATTTCGTTTGACATTTCGTTCACAGACTCATAAAACGTGTTGGAAATATACTAAAAACATCTAGGCGGCTTATCACATCACTGGTTATCTCCCCTTACTAGATACCGCCGTAATTATAACATTGACTATCGAATCATTTTCCAGCATGTCCTCAAATGAAATCGACCTTGACAGACATATGTCTCTTTCATAGAGAACTAATAATTGGGGCATGCCTTCTTTCTCCAGAAGTCTCATGATTGAAATTGATTGTATCCTTTCAGGAGAGATCACTTAAGGAGTACCCTAACCCGGACGCAGGAAAGAAGTTTGATTACACAGATGAAATTGAAAAAGCGGAGATGGAAAAAGAAAGGAGGATTTATGCCAGATTCACGGGAGACACTTTGAATTACGGATTGCAAAGACTGCCGTCACGGGCGATTCCAGATAAATATTGACTGACATTATCACCACCGTAGCTCGCTACTTTACGGGAAATAGCAATTACCAGAACAAATAAATAACAACAGTGAAGGACATCAACAGATGGTTTATATATTAGGTAACTCTGCTAGTCGTCAATTCAACAATATCTGTAACGTGAGCTGTGTGTCGGACTGAACAGCCAATTGATAGGTTATGATGATGGTTAAAATAAGATATAGGTCGCTAGCAGTGTGTTAGTCTGTACGGTCAGTTTAACCTGAGTGATCCTAGAAAAAAGGGTGATCATATGGCTACTATATGTCGACTTGAGCAAGTTTATGATTTTTTTATTATTAAAGGCAGACACGCGACCTTATAAAATGTTACATTTATATTTGTTTTGTGTTGAGTTAAGTCGCATTATAGATGCTGTCAAATCAACATCTTATACACAGGCTTCCCATACTATAAGTAGGGAAATGTTTGCGAAGTTAAATATTCGCTAGTTTTGCCTATAACTATTTAGCGCGTATATATGCACTCGCAAACATAATGACACATCATGGAATATAAACACCAGCAACATGGTCAATGCGAATATTTTCACATGGCGAGTATTTTGAAAAGTTCAAATGCTGATATTTCCTCATGCAAAAATATCTGGGGTTGTTTTTCAATTTGTTGCAAGATTTTTATTTTTGCGTTAATTTGCAGTAATATTAGATCACGTGTTCAAATGTCTCGCAAAATTTTCAGACACCAAAAAAGTCCACCGTAATATGTGTCTCTGCTATAAATATACTTTTTGCGTGATTAAGTCGTTTGACAAAAAAAGTTACGTTAATGAATATATAACTCTATTATTCAGTGAGCCAATGTTATAATATAACAATTACTATCTTTTGTTTCTCTATCCCTTCGTTTACTCAATATCGACATATATTAATTGTGGCGCATCGGTCATCACATGTGTCAGCCGAGAATGGGCGTGGTTTGTTTACTCTACAGAATTATTTATGACCTCATTCATGTCCATGTGTTTAGCATTTTATATGTAGAAATAGAATGTGGAATATATAGGCATATTGTTTTAAGTTATAGTTCAATAGTGGTCAAACAGAGGTGGATATATTTGATAACATTGGTGTCAATCTGTTCAGTTGGCTAGGCCAGACAGAATTCTGATGGGCGTTTTCAATCTGTTCAGTGAACAAGGCAAGATAGACTTCTGATGGGCGTTGTCAATCTGTTCAATGAGCATTACAAATGTGTTTGAGGCAAGTTGCCATTTCCTTCGACGCCCAATTTGCTCACTGGGCGTTGTCAGAATGTTGCTTAGTATAGTTATACCTCTCCTTGGTCGTTGTCAGTATAATGATGGGTGTAGCTATACCGCTCGGTGTGCGTTGTCAGTATAATGATGGGTGTAGCTGTACCGCTCGGTGTGCGTTGTCAGTATAATGATGGGTGTAGCTATACCGCTCGATGTGCGTTGTCAGTATGTTGGTGGGCGTAGCTTTACCTCCGATTGGGCGTTGTCAGTATGTTGGTGGGCGTATCTATATGGCTCGTTGGGCGTCGTCAGTATGTTGGTGGGCGTATCTATACCGCTCGGGGTGCATTGTCAGTATAATAGTGGGCGTATCTATACCGCTCGGTGGGCGTTGTCAGTATGTTGGTGGGCGTAGCTGTTCCATAAGTAACTATACAGTTGGTTACTTTTATATACATTTGTCAATGTAATGTTTATTTACGAGTAAGTATTCGTTTACAACATATACATATCTTGTTTTAAATATTTATTCCATGTTTTGAAGTTACATGTTATTCAGCGTATTTATTCTTTTTTGTTGTTGCTAAACAATAAACATATATTTTTGTTGTGAATGATTTTTGTTTTGTGAGTTGTGATTATAATCTGTTATTGACATGATTTTGCCTCTTTGATATCACCCTCTGATATCATCAATGGCGCATCTCGGTAAATTACTGCTACTATTTACTTCAATTTTGCGCTATGTGTCCTTTAAGATCACCAACTTGGAGGATAAATAACTAATTTAAATGATTTGTGAACAGGTTGTCAGACTCATTTTAACTTCTAATGTTATTATTCTTTTCCGCTAAGCCACTTGAAGCACTATCGCCAATATAAGTTATCGCGAAAATTCTGTGTTTTTTTCGTATTTTAATGTTATATCGTATAACTCATAAGACGTATTTCGAACCACAAATAATTGACCTTGAATAACCGCCAAAATATATCGTTTGGAAGGTTTTTGATCACAGGACAGATTAAAAATTAGGGTAAGACATATTTTGATACATATCTATCTATAGATTAATTATCATTGGATGTGCGTGTCACAGTGAACTCGACAAATGACGTGTTTGTATAATACAAACTGTTTCAGAAAGCAAAGTAAGGTTGTGTGATGTCATGATTGGCTCGGCAAGCCTTGTTTCCCGATGTGTTGGTGAAATAAAAATAGGGTTAATAAAAACCCTGTTTCAACTGTAAAAGCTGTAAGCATTGTTCTTCGTTTATAATTGTCTTTTAACAACGAGCTATCGATATTACAGAGATTGTGTATCAGCCGTATAACGTATCATCAGCTGACAACATCTATACACAACCGTCTATACAAGAAAGCGGCAAAATAAAGGAGGATAGAGGAGGCATTAGACATACGAGTGGTGATAGTAAGGGGGAGTTGGTGGCGGGCCTAAGAACGGCAAAATAAAGGAGGAGGAGGAGGAGGAGGAGGAGGAGGAGGAGGAGGAGGAATAGAAGGAGGGAGAAGGTGGTAGGCCTAAGAACGGCGATAGTAAGGGGGAGGTGGTGGCGGGCCTAATAACAGCGATAGTAAGGGGGAG
>NW_018408876.1:696572-751385 GCF_002113885.1 Mizuhopecten yessoensis
CGGGCCTAAGAACGGCGATAGTAAGGGGGAGGTGGTGGCGGGCCTAAGAATGACGATATTAAAGGGGAGGTGGTGGCGAGCTTAAGAACGGCGATAGTAAGGGGGAGGTGGTGGCGGGCCTAAGAACGGCGATAGTAAGGGGGGGGCGGGGGTTAGAACGGCGATATTAAAGAGGAGGTTGTGGCTGGCCTAAGAACGGCGATAGTAAGGGGAAGGTGGTGACGGGCCTAAGAACGGCGATAGTAAGGGGGAGGTGGTGGCGGGCCTTAGAACGGTGATATTAAAGGGGAGGTGGTGGCGGGCCTAAGAACGGCGATAGTAATGGGGAGGTGATGGCGGGCCAAGAACGGCGATAGTAATGGGGAGGTGGTGGCGGGCCTAAGAACGACAATATTAAAGGGGAGGTGGTGGCGGGCCTAATAACAGCGGTAGTAAAGGGGGGGTGGTGGCGGGCCTAATAACAGTGATAGTAAGGGGGAGGTGTTGGCGGGCCTAAGAACGGCGAAAGTAAGGGGGAGATGGTGGCGGGCCTAAGCACGGCGATAGTAAGGGGGAGGGGGTGACGGGCCTAATAACAGCGGTAGTAAAGGGGGGGTGGTGGCGGGCCTAATAACAGCGGTAGTAAAGGGGGGGTGGTGGCGGGCCTAATAACAGTGATAGTAAGGGGGAGGTGTTGGCGGGCCTAATAACAGCGATATTAAGGGGAAGGTTGTGGCGGGCCTAATAACAGCGGTAGTAAAGGGGGGGTGGTGGCGGGCCTAATTACAGCGGTAGTAAGGAGGAGGTGGTGGCGGGCCTAATAACAGTGATAGTAAGGGGGAGGTGGTGTCGGGCCTAAGAACAGCGATAGTAAGGGGGAGAGAACGGCGATAGTAAGGGGGGGGTGGTGGCGGGCCTAATAACGGCGGAAGTAAGGGGGAGGTGGTGGCGGACCTAATAACAGCGATAGTAAGGTGGAGGTGGTGGCGGGCCTAAGAACGGCCATATGAAAGGGGAGGTGGTGGCGGGCCTAAAAAGGGCGCTGGTAAGGGGGAGGGGGGGGGGGGGCTAATAACAGCGATAGTAAGGGGGAGAGAACGGCGATAGTAAGGGGGGGGTGTTGGGGGGCCAAGAACGGCGATAGTAATTGGGAGGTGGTGGCGGGCCTAAAAAGGGCGCTGGTAAGGGGGAGGGGGGGGGGGGGCTAATAACAGCGATAGTAAGGTGGAGGTGGTGGCGGGCCTAAGGACGGCGATAGTAAGGGGGAGGGGGGGGGGGGGCTAATAACAGCGATAGTAAGGGGGGGGTGGTGGCGGGCCTAAGGACGGCGATAGTAAGGGGGAGGTGATGGCGGGCCAAAAAAGGCGATAGGAAAGGGGGGGGGGGGGCGGGCCTAAGAACGGCGAAAGTAAGGGGAAGGGGGTGGCGGGCCTAAGAACGGCAATAGTAAGGGGGAGGTGGTGGCGGGCCTGATAACAGGGATAGTAAGGGGGAGGTGGTGTCGGGCCTAAGAACGGCGATAGTAAAAGGAGGTGGTGGCGGGCCTAATAACAGTGATAGTAAGGGGGAGGTGTTGGCGGGCCTAAGAACGGCGAAAGTAAGGGGGAGGGGGGGGCGGGCCTAAGAACGGCGAAAGTAAGGGGGAGATGGTGGCGGGCCTAAGAACGGGGATAGTAAGGGGGAGAACGGCGATAGTAATGGGGAGGTGGTGGGGGGCCTAAGAACGACAATATTAAAGGGGAGGTGGTGGCGGGGCTAATAACAGCGATAGTAAGGGGGGGGTGGTGGCGGGCCTAAGAACAGCGATAGTAAGGGGGAGAGAACGGCGATAGTAAGGGGGGGGTGAGGGCGGCCCAAGAACGGCGATAGTAATGGGGGGGTGATGGCGGGCCAAGAACGGCGAAAGTCATGGGGGGGTGGTGGCGGGCCTAAGAACTGCGATATTAACGGGGAGGTGGTGGCGGGCCTAATTACAGCGGTAGTAAGGGGGAGGTGGTGGCGGGCCTAATTACAGCGATAGTAAGGGGGAGGTGGTGGCGGGCCTAATAACAGCGGTAGTAAAGGGGAGGTGGTGGCGGGCCTAATAACAGCGATAGTAAGGGGGAGGTGGTGACGGGCCTAATAACAGCGGTAGTAAAGCGTAGGAGGAAGAGGTGGCACACCTACGAGCTGCAAAAGTAAGAAGGAGAAGGGGACAGGTCTTCGGTCGTCACTTTTGATGAGGAGTTGGCATGCCGATGCCGCACTCGACTTTATTTGGTAGCATCTGTCAGTTCCAGTCAGTCTGTCTCACTAGCGCCACTGCTTCATCCTCAATAACTGCTCGGCTTTATGCTATGATTGACCTGCCAAACACACAACACAAATATGACTTATATTTGTTATATGATCTTTTTTTAGAAATGGTGTGATTCAGATACGTTGCATCCAGTTTGATTTTATCGCTTCGCTGCAAATAAAAATCTTAATGTCTGCAAGCAATTTCTGCATGTAAAAGCATAGCTTAAAACGATTCTACAATGTTCAGCGATCTGTCTGAGCAAATAAGATTGCCATCTCCAGTTCAGGACCTGACTAGAACAAACGCTTACTACTGTATTGTTAGTCTCAAAGTCAGCTTTTAAAACCATTGTAACTGAAGCCGAACATTACTGGCTGTTGTATTACTCAAAGTTGAATGTGTTCTTTCATTATTCGTAATGTTGTGGAATGATTTAATGAAAAGAATGGACGCCGTCAGCGCCACTGTAATATATATCTCGGTATGCTTGAATTAGGGTTTGGGTAGGGGGAATTAATTACAATAGACGGTAGACCACTGGGTATACGTTTACATATTTGGAGGGGAGCAACAATTAGCACAAATGTTGATTAAGTATTAATTGGACATTAAACTTACATTATAGCTAAAATAAGAAAAAATTAATTGTAGAATTTCAAAGTTAGTAATATACTACCAATCCGATACGAATGGTTAAATAGAAAAAAAAGGATAGATATTACGTAATACATATTCCCTTTTACATATATCAGCATACGTATATATTTTGTTAGCTCTATCACCAGCATTATATCTTGAACGCAACAATTGCCTATGGCACCTTAATTTCTGTTGAGGGATTGTTTTTTAACGTTTGAACTTTAAGGAATTGTTAAAGTCAGTTGTTTAATAAAACTCTTTACCAAAAGGGCAATGTGCTTGCAACACTTTTGTTGTTTGCCTGTGTCGTCTTTATAGAAAGATAGTGTGACATTCTCAATATACATCACATAGATAAGAGTACACTAAGAACATACAGCAACACCATCGATGCTGAACACGTTTTCACGTCTCGCTAGAAGTATACTGTACTCTTTCTGTCTTCCTTTCTTTTGATTACCAGCTAACAAAATCACACCATCAGAAGATCTGTACTTTGTAACTAAGCAACATTCTGCTGTCCATGACTTAGGAATCTTAGTGGGACATGTCCGTATTTTCTAAACAGAGCGCCCCTCCTGTCCGGTCGAATTAACCTGTTAACTTCTGTGAGAGATGAACGTGACGTCATCGGCATTTTATCTGATGACGTCATTTTGGTGCACCTTACATAACGATACAAACTATTTGATACTTGTATATTTCAGTTCTTTGTGTCTTGTTGGTTAAAATCAAAACAACAAAATTCACGCAAAACTGATTTATTTCGCACACACGAAACAATTATTCGCATCGTTTGAACCTGCACGTCATGAACTTGTCACGTGTACTTTCTTCACTTTTATTTTCAAACTTTTTCGCTGATACAAGTTTGCAACTGCCAAAAGATTGGCAGCCTACAGCAAAGCATGTTAATTTGATTCAATACGAACATTATTCTTATATTCGCGGATTAATTTCAACCGCAAATATTTGTACACCGCGAGAGGTTCATGCTATTCAGTAAAAAAGGATAATGGTGATATGAGATAAAATCATTACATATCTTTAAAACCTAAATTCTAAAATGCATCAATATGTCAAAATATTGCTAAACAAGATATTTACTAATTAACTAAACTGATACAACTGCTGTATATCAATTTCTGCAAGCATTTTCTGATTAATTTGCGAGGAGACTCATTCGCAATGGACTTGGGACGTTATGGGTCATTGTTGGCCTCATTAAAAATGAAAAATCAACTTGAACATGTTAACCAGTTTTTGTTATAAACATCATATTGGTTAATTAGGGCTATCTTTCCGCGTGCAGATTTTTTTTTTTTCATTTAAATCATCCACGAATAAACCTCCGGGCAGATTTCGGGACACAAAGTGAACGCATAAAAGTGAGTTATGTTGCTGACTGTGATGAAGTTATCTAAATATCATTGGCCATTATCAAACTAATGACGAGAATGACGTCATCGTCCTGCTGATAGAAATGGTTGACAGGAAATGATGTCATCAAATTACATGAAGAGAAGAATATAATTTTGTTTTCGCAGAACAAAAATAAACTGTTATTCATTTAGCGTTGGCAGGCGATGTCTTTCCCGTCTTGGATATCTGAAAGCGATTTTAACGATCTGATCTTGTAATATGTCATGAGGAAATCGAAATGAAAATTATCTAAAAACAAATTATAATTAAATCCAATCAGATTTGTTACAACGAGTCCTCGTTCTCCTCATTCGACATTCAAAGTCACGTGAAGATATCTCAAATCGAGATCATAAGTCTTGGATTTAGATGAAATGTATATTTTACTGGTAAGTAAATTCACAAAAAGAATCATGCAATATTGAATACGAGGAAAGAAGCAAAACACGTTTAGCAAAATAGCAAAATGTTGTTAAAAATTAACGACGTTGCACTCCAACATGTTACAATTAATCTTACATTTTACAAACTATACTTAATGTCGCGCATATGATACATCAAGCAACATTTAATTAAACTATGCTTCAAGTAATTACACACATGTAGTCTTTTTACATGCATTTGATATTTTATACTTGCACTTCCGGTTAGTTTCGTACTTATGTAAACGATGTTATAAAATCATCGACGTCACAACACAGCTTCAGAATACTGAGTTCACAAGACAATAATGAAACAACACTATTGGTTGATCCCTATATTCATGATGACACAAACAACACACATGCAGTTTGGTAGGTAAGCAGCTCATGTTTAATGGATGGCCAAGACGGCGACAAGTTACAACGCCACTCATCCTACAACTCAGATCAGGCTACGATAGTGTTTAACCGTTACCCATGTAAAAATAAAAATAAACTGTCTAATTGATTAGGGTAATCAATATTGCTAGCTGCTTAAATGACTAGATTGTTCAACCACCTAACTGACTAGCTTATTCAACCTTTTACCCCACCAGGTTAATTATCTTTTAAATAAAAGGTAAATGTGCTATTAAATCTTCTTACTGAGTAAGATATTCAACCTAATTCACCAGGCTTTTCACAGATGAAGATGCATGAATATTAATCGAAATATTGACTAGACTAAGGCTATTTAACCACTTGATATGACCGAGCAATTCAATCGTCCGTTCAGAGTATTCAGCCTTCTTACTTTACAGATATTTTAATGATGCTTATGAAAGTGATAATTAACCATTTTTATTCGACGAATAGTATCGCTGACACAGATTGTATGTATTTTATAAGCAATTGCTTGTCCATAAAAGGAAAAACAATTGTCCAAATTGGGAAGTTTGTGATCTTGATGCGATGTATGCACTTTATACGTTTCCATTGCATATGACATTGGTAAAATGAGCATGGAATTGTTTTTGAAGGTGGTCGTATATTTAACATTCAGTGGAAGATTATCAATCTTCTATACGATGGAAACGAAATTGATCTTTATTTTATTATGAACCTGTGCATAATATTTGTCGATTGGCCGTTAGTGGTTTCATTATGACGTCAAAATTGAAAGGCGAAATTAAAAAATTTAATATCGCCAATTAACGATATTTTCAATCCAAACCTCTTTTCACTATCTAATACTCTATTGGATTTATCATTTCAAAACTATAGACTAGAACGTGATAAAAAATCAATGACGTCATCAAACAATGTGTAAGGAGTACCGCTACAGTTATCCGTCGACCTCGTCATCAATATAACATTTTGGAGGAGTTAAACAAAGTCGGGTTTTCGCTCTTTTTTCCGTTAATAAACTACAAAAAAGTGAAAGTTATTCCTTTAAGAATATTGTCAAACCTTCTTCACAACAAGGAAATAATTAGATACTTTTAAAAATCTATTTTGCATTTAAATTCATGACAGATGTCATATCATTGTTGTTGTTTTTTTACTACACTACATAAATACGATGATGATTAATATTCAATATTCTTAAATACCACACAACAGAATATAACCCTGTAATTTTAAACATAAACGCAAGCTAATTAGATATCATTGTGACGTATGTTGTGACCAGACATTACGTCATTAAGGTTAACCGATTTATGTCTCAAGCTAAACAAAAAGTATACGATGGTCAACGATTTTCAAAACTGAACGCTTTGGTGAGGTGTGCAGACTCATGCAGATGACGCCTCTCATTCGTAGTAAAACTTCGAGGATACATATCGTCAATAACGCCTTCGATTTCAGTATATGGTGTGATTTGTTTGGAAGACACAGGAGTGTTGGAAATGGCCAACATTTCACAAATAAGGCAGCCATTCCTTAGGTGCTGAGATATTCACATCATATGTCATATTTATCTGCTTCTGAACATGTTGCCATCTTGTTCAATTGCTGCGACAACACTGCACTAGCAATATCCAATGAAAAGGCATAAGAGAGTCGAGAGTAGGATGAAGGTGAAGGGCGCTGTGCTGATAGCGTTGGCATGGTTACATCCATCTGTGTCACATGTTGAGTAGCAGGTGGTGATGTTGGTGACAGGCCTGGTAACACATTCCTGTGTCATCACGGTGGTACAGCCACGGTGGAAGCCCAGTGGTTCGCCTGGAAAAAGAGAGTATCGTAAATAACTAAAAAATATCACTGAAAAATATATATTAATGCTGGTTAAACACCCATCGGCCTTAGACATGTTGGTACAACCTATGTATTAATAATGCAATTTTATTTCTCCTGATGGATTTTTTAATGCATGACCGCTCGGCAAAAATAAAGTGACAAACAAATATAACGACAGAAGAATGGGATAGAAATATTACAAGGATCCAAGGTGGTTTCAATTGGTCAATATATCAATATTCCCAAATCAATGACCACAAAATAAAACTATTCTGCAGGGTGACCAACTTAAGTCGCCTCGTATGGCGATGTAAAGAGATATAATTTATTGATTAACTTTATTCCCCCTAATCATTATACCGCCATTCTCGTCTTCTTTATCAACACATGTTGTCTTGTCGTTAAGTCCACATAAAGGCAAAACAAAAGCAGATCTATGGAAAAGTTGAAAATATGACACAGTAGTTTAGTGGTAGGACGCAGAGCTCGTGACCGAAGGGTCGCGGGTTCGAATCCCGTCATAAAACTGTGTTGTATCAATGAGCAAAACACTTTACTCCGCTTGTTGAGCAGTGCTGGAACTTCAGAAAGCTAGCTGTGCTCGCCTTAATGGCAGCACCGGCTGTATGCTCCCCACGGAGTTGAGAAAAGCTATTTGCTGGTTGCAAAGGCCTAATAACCACGGATAATAATTTGTGAACCGCTCTGAGACGACCTACGATCTTGGCTGTGATAAAGCGTATATAAGGATCTCAAACTAATATTAATATAAAGACAGACTCAGGATCCTGCCTTAAAGTAAACATTACCAAGAACCATTCTAGATATCGAAATTGCTTTATCCTTTCACCACTGTAGACCATAATGGACTCACCAAGATAGAATTATGGTAGAGTCTACTTAAGTTACCTAGGTATGAAAGGGTTAACTTCTTGAGACTTCTTTGCTACACGGGACGAATCTATCTTATCCAAACCGGTACACGAAAAATATATATTTGTGAAATTATTCACTCTTAGAGCTTTTTGTACCTTATATAAAACAAGAAAGATATCCCGGAGGGATCGTGGGGCCTAACATCGTACAATCTCCATTGGTCCTATGGGAGGTTGAGGTTTCTCCTCTTTTCTCTAGTATGTTGGATTGAAGCATGGAACGGTAAACCCACCTTGTAACTTCTGATCAAAAATATTTACTGCTTTTCCTGACATTGCTACATTAATTTGACCTATAGTCTAGCATAGAACTGAATAGTAACAAGGGAAACCTAAATTTGAAATTTGAAAAAGACCTATCAAGTATACTTCGTGAAAACGAACTTGTCAAAATCCAAGATGACTGTCTGGCTACCATTTTGTTTTTCTGGTCAGCCAAAAAAAAAAAAAAAAACATTCATAACACAGTTCCTTTGAAAATCAACAGATGAAATTCGATAAATACCTACCTAATACTTCTTGAGAAATAGTGACAATGAAATATAATTGTCGACATTCAAGATGGCACTCTTGTGGCAATCCTGTTTTCCTAACATTCTTAAAATGAAACTTGCATATTGACCGACCACGAGGAACCTACATATACATTTGGAAAGTCCTTCTTGTTTTTTTTCTGAGAAATAGAGCTTACAAAGGTCCCCTCTTACATTTTTAGACAGACACCTGTAAAGCTATCTTAGTTTTATGATCTGCCCCAAGATGAAATATTCACCTCCAACGACCATTTTCCTACCTATTGCATGTAAAATTTGAGAAAGATCCCTTTTTCTTAGAAATAGCGCTTAAAATCTCTCTCAAAGTTCATGGTGGTCGCCTGTCGGCCATCTTGTTTTTCCAATCAGGACCTAATTTTAATAAGCATAACTAGAACCTACATATGAAATTTGAAGAAGATCTCTCGAGTACATTCTGAGAAGTAATGATAACAAGAATATTTTAAGGACGGATTGACGATTTGAACAGCCCATCATCATCGAATAGTGTGCTTAATACAAGAAAGCATCAAAACCATGACTCTTATGTTTTGTTGGTCAATTTACCAAAGATCACATACAAGGAACAAGGCCCCAATGAGATTTCCATGGACATCCGGTGAAAAGGTCCTAAATTTGTTCCCACTTATTACAAGAGTGATTCAACTCATCACAAATTATATTGTATCTGAGAACTACACCTGTAAGCTTTGGGGGAAAACGAAATGAAAAGAAACCAAAATAAGATAACTGAATCATGAACATTGTTATATGTGGTGTGTGTCTTTTGTACCGTTCATTTTCTTCTCTCTGATGATTGAGCAGTAGGTGGCGCTCTCTGGACATGGCGCCGGCGTAGGTGGATTCGTGGCACATTCGGTTTGATGGGCGGACTGACACTGGGAGCAAAGGCGCGTCTCGGACAGAACTGAAACAGGACATAGATAGATGCAGCACAGATCAACACTTATTGCATAATCCTTGGCTGAACGTTCAATACCATTACATCTTGACGGTTGTTTGTTTGTTTATTGCAACAGCCAAAGTCTTATGAGGACGAGTGCCGGGGGAGACACCCCCAGAAACAGAAGACAGGAAAGAAAGATACGACGAAGATCCCAAGTGTTGCAATGAGGGCAGCAGATAGTTTTTGGTCTCTTCCATGTCCCCTTCGTAGATGACACGGAAGAAACCCCCTGATTCTGCAGGAGCCCACATTATTCGCCTTTTACGATACACATGATGTGGCACACAGCAGGTCTATTCTTGATTTCTTCAATGTCCCCTTAATAAAAGACAAAGAAGAAACCATCCCCGATAGTGCAGGAAAGCACATAAGTCGCCTCTAAGATCATGCAGTTGAATAAAGCAGGCCTATTTCTTTCTCAAACCTGCATGGGTCTCAATTTAACGGAAGTTATGTGCTGTTTTTTGCCAAAAGCTGCATCTGTTATCTACGAAATATTGTATAAATAGCCTCCTCAATACCCCCGGGGTTACGCTACTTTCGCTCTGTAGTGAGCGTAACCCCCAGAGTATTGAGGATGTATGAACAGGTCCTCTACTTGTTGGTGATGTCATCAAATACCTACTAAATTAACTAGTATCTCCATTAATGATAATTTTGTCAGATTCACTTATTTAGTAAATGATTGTCTAATAAAATGTATACAAACAACTAAACATAATGTTTTAAAACAAAGGCAGTTTGATATAAGCAACAAATACCACGGTGACACAAATATCAAAAGAAAAACCTAACATGTAAAGTTGATACAATATGACAACAAGAACACGGGCATGATAAAATCCCACAAAACACCGACTGGAATTCTTAATTATTGAATTAGTAGTATTTTGTTGTGTTTTTGCAAATTTTCGTTTAAAATGTAACCATAAATGTTTTGGTATGATATTTTCTTTTTGTTTTTAATTATTGAACAGCATTTGTGTGTATATGGTTGATGGATGTAGAAATTTATATGATTTTCTGACGGTAACCCATTTATATTTTATCTGAAATTCAGAAATTAGTTTAATTATTTAAAATACTTTTATCTGACTAGTGTCTTAATTGTTTATTTATACTTAACAATACTTTCATGACATATGTACTCAGGCAGATTTCACCGCTTTTGACTGGTAAAGAATTAGCATGCTGTTTATCACTAAAACATCGTTTGTATCAACTGTAGGGAGCGTTTTGGAAAGAATATAATCTGTATTTGGCGTCTTTGTCAACGTTTTTTGGATAATAAAGCGACCCTTATTGACCTTCTGCTTCCATTGCGAAAAAAAACTACCTCTTTATTAATTTCTCTCGTATTTGTGTTTCCTTTCGGTGTTTGTCTCTCTATCTGTTCATTAGATGAAAAAGATCTAGTAATAAAGGTGCACTATGATGTTAGAGTAGTGAAAACCAAAAGTGATATATTTTCACCGGTTTTCCCAATTTCGTTTAAGGCGTGTGTAGGTCAAGCAGTGTAATTATATTTTGAAGATAGTTTGGAATATGTATGAAAAGTCCTTATTACGAAGATGGTGTGTTTTGTTAAACATTTTTTCACCACATTGAAATTGATCATCAATTGTACCACGTGAGCGATGTAACGACACTTTTCATTGGTTGATAACCACATATAATTTGACGATAGACAATGCGCGTCCTTGTATTATTCTCCAACAGACCATGCTCATGCAACGCTCTTCCACAACCCTCCCCTGCATATGTAAATAAGTCATCCATGGGACTTGTCTCGTTTGTCAAATAAGTGTGCTCGTATTTTATTTTGTATGTTCTTTAAGATTTGCTAGCGGAAAAACAGAACGTTTCTTTTTAACCTCTAGATCAACCTTAACCTGTCATGCTCATGGTCAGAATGATCCGCTTGAAAAAGTGTTTGTAAATCTTGCGAATGCTGATTCCATATGGCAACGAGCGATGTCGATAGAGAAATAAATTTGATTGATTGAAATAAACTTTAGGTATAAAGCATGACGACAGAGTTCAAGTTTTATCGTCTATCGACCAAATGGCAACTGAACATGAGAAAATCCAGGTTAAAAAGACAAAATAGGACAACTGACTTAAGGGTTTGAAATAATAAAAGCGCTCAGCTTGTGAATTGAAGACATATTAGCATCACGTGACAAATACAAGCGCGCGCACAAAAGAACAGCATTATTTAAATAGTTCGGTTTTCTAGGTCACCTTACTTTTCATAGTCTTGTGTATACTTAGGTAGACGCGGGGAAGTCTTTTACTATAAAGAATAGATATAATCAACATGTGTTTGTATATTATAGAGGAAATGTTGGAAAAGTAATCAACTCAGACCAAAAGTAGCCTTCGTTTATTGTTTTTTCAAACATTTTCTCACCATCGTCATACAAGCCACCATAGAAAAAACGGAAAGACTGTATCGTAAGGTAAATAGAATAGGAAAGGCAGACCCATGTACAGTAGAACATGGCAGACACCAATGATACTTATTCCGACAGCTCCCTGAAAAATACGACATATCTGTATCGCTTTGTGGTACTGCCGTCTGCTTTCTGTCCTGTGACTTACAACTAGACGCTAAGGTAGGCAGTATCCCGAGGACAACAGACCTATTAAAGAGTCCCGTTTTACTTTTTTGGTGATATTTTATTTTTAAAGGAGATGTCTGCAGCACATCTTGAGATAATCAAAGGTTAATATATTATCAAGCTACATTCGTCATTGACGATGTGAATATCACTCGTAGCAAGCGTCAATCATATCAGCTAAGTGGAGACACTAGCACCATTATTGCACTTCAATATCCCCCGGCATACAAAACCCGTCGCGTCTTGGAACAATTTAAATCAGAGATAAATAGATTGTAGGAGCGAATCAATCAGAAATATACCAAACAGAGTTTTTAGGTGGTTTTACTTTTGATTTGCATTGGACGACAGTTCTTACACACCTGCTCCATTCGTCTGTGATATTAGAATGTCAGTATTGTCAAGGTCAAGGTCATTCCAATTTTAAAACGAATGGTATAATTAGGCATTAGGTGTTCAATTTTTATCTTCTTTGAAAGTAATCTACATAATATGCATAGTTTTGTATAATTACTGGGGGTTTTTAAGACCTTTAATTACACCAAGGACATTTCTTTTAATTTGTGACGTCGGAATAAATTGTGTAGACACGTTATTGATGACGCCGAGTATATACAACAAGGGTAAATTTATTAGTCTTCCTTAAAGCACCAACTTCAACACACGTTACATAATGTAGTTCTGTAAAGTCTCCAATACTGCACTATGCTCATAGAAACACATTTTCTCATGGTTCCTTTTTGACTGCATAGCCACGAAGTGGTTTGTGACCCAAAGTGGGCTCCTCTCCATCTGCTTGTTATAATGATGTGCTTAAGAGTTCAAATTTTTATTACGTATAGTAATAATTATTATTATAAGTCGAGGTTCTCATCACAACCTAGTTCGTAGGTCGTCTAAAAGCGGTTTACAAATTATTACCGTAGTTATAGGGCCTTTGCAACCAGCCAACAACTTTCTCAACTCCCTGGGGAGCATACAGCCGGAGCTGCCATTTCGGAGCTCACAGCTAGCATTCAAGAATTCAAGCACTTACCAGCCACGTACTCATTTACAGCTGAGTAGACTGGAACAAGCGGAGTAAAGAATCTTGCTCAAATGTACAACACAGTGCCGTGCCGTGACTCGAACCCGCAACCCTTTGGTTACGAGCCCGGCGTCCTACCACTAGACTGCCGTGCCTCCCTATAAATATACTTCTGATGACAATTCAAACTCGAAAATGGCTGTGATGGCCTGACATTTTAAACTTCTGCATTATGTTTTATATGTTGGCTGAAGTTGAAGGAATGGTTGTGTAATAGGTTTGAATCAGTGTTAACAATGTTTGGATCGAGTTGAAATTATTACCAATAGTTGTCAAGACATTTAGCCAGACTTTGGACTTTGTATGAATAACTTTCGACATATTACAGTCAATTATTGTTAAATAGCATCTTTATTAGTAATCTAAAACTTATTTCATATGATAATAATTTGTTTTATCTATTTTGCTTATTATCTTTTTATTCATTTCTTTTATATATTTACTTATTTTATTTTATTTTTTACTTGTTTTTCAAATGATTTATTCAAAAAGCAATGCCTATGGATACTTTATCTGATATAATACAGATAATCATAACCATGGAAGCAATAAAATTCAATAAGGCGAATTTGAAAAATAAAACATCTTTGTAAAATAACACAATTCTAACGTGAATTGCCATCACTAATTTTACCGATATAAATATGAAATGGTGGGATTGTATTATACTGATACGTTCTTTAATAAGAGCGTAGCGAAGCTCTTTTACACATGCGTGCGTAAACAAAGTTGTTTCCCCTTTCTACACCTTGCCCTTGATTGTTTTCGTCCGGGAGTAGTCCTCCAGTGGGAAAACAGGAAGTGACTTCTAGCCAATGAATAGGGAGAAAAACAGGAATTCCGATTGACGTCATAATTCTGTATTCTATTTCTGTTTTGCGCGAAAACGGAAATCTCACTTGCTACACAAAAATGTTAAATATTACTTCTTTTATTCCCGAAACATATACAACTTGTATACCTTCAGCAACTAGAAGACTATCTCGTTAATTATTCAAACAATATTAGACACTTTAGATATCAGTAATTAATCAAATCGACTTAAATATCGAGGCGCCAGGGATTTCTCCGATTTCTGGTGCGCACACATCCGGTAGATTGTTTACATTTGCTACGGAAGATGACAGACACGGTGTCTGCGTTAAAACTTGTGACATGTAGACTAGTATGGAGTGTGCTATCTGAAGTAATAGACGATTAGTTCAGTCACTTCTTTCCCGTTTCTTTGGCTTGTAATCGTGTTAAATGTTGGCCAGGTTCAGGCGTGTGGGACAACGGGTGCAGACTAACTTACACGTGTACACTCCCAGCACAGGGTCACGTTACAATCACACATACGTCATACTGATATGGGTCACAACACACATAAACATACACAAGGGAAGAAGCTTCGTCAGAGCACTACCGGTACCGCCAAATTTCAAATGAAGATTTTCAACACTTACTTTTATTATTTTTTCCAGCGATCTGCGGCGATAGCTTCGGTTTAAATTGTAATTAAGTAATCCATCATGATTAATTTTGTAATCATTCGTCTAATACATCCAATCCAAAAAATAATAAAAGTAAGTGTTGAAAAATCTTCATTTGAAATTTTGCGGTACCGGTAGTGCTCTGACGAAGCTTCTTCCCTTGTGTATGTTTATATGTGTTGTGACCCATATCAGTATAGCATATGTGTGATTGTAACGTGACCCTGTGCTTCCAGTTTAAAAACACAAAAAGATCTAATTCAATTGTCAATTCATGTTTTCTGCAATCTGATTAAAATCATCTGTCACATGGCTCTGTTCAGGCAGAGCCATATGTAACAGATGATTTTAATCGGATTGTGTTTTCTGCACTTCAATAATATCAACGTGCATTATCTTAAGAATGTTATGACACATTTTCTTAAGCATTATCACAGGGTATGATGCAGTTCTATGGGAACACTCGGAAGAAAGAAAAACATGCTGTAAAATATGAGCATGTAGAGCAAAGATTTCAAGGTATGTAAACATTAAGAACAATTGGTATTATTTTTATTATAAAATGAGATTAATGACCAAATGCTTTAAAAATCAAACCATGAATAGAAATTGTGTAAAGGGGCCTGCAGAACCATTAGCAAAAACAAATATATTTTTTCTCATGCAGTATTAATAATAAAACAGTATGGAATTTAAACCTATGAACTTAATTCATTCATAATATTGCTTAAGTTGCTGGCTTAACCACTCATATCAGGAAAAAAATACAACATTATGATGATTATCATATAAAATTTAAATTCACCTTCTTGTGTGACTCAGAATATTTTTATTATGTGTTAATAGTTCAACGTTTTCCCCTTATTGTATCAGGTATGCAGATGAAGTGACTGGGATGACCACATCCTTATATGTGACAAGTGGAAGAGATGGCTTTTCTCCTATAAACTTTCCTGGCAGAGACACCTATATATCCGCCCGGAAATTCTCCTGAAAGTGTCAGTAAGTAGGACTACACACGTAATACAATTGAGTTATAAATGTTGTAATATTATTTTTTCGATGGATAATAAATATTCAAATATTGGAATTATTTCAATTTGAAATATTTTATTTGTGAAATTCTGAAATTATGTATGGGCCTTGCGAAATAGATGCAGAATTTATTTGATGCACTGTGCCTGATAAGACTGATAAGCAGGTGAATTTAATTCACTAAATTTGCAAACAGAAGACCTAACAAGCTTTACCAATGATCAATACATTGTATCTTTCTTTAAAGCAGGGAGATATATTCCTCATCAATACAATATTTAGTTGCTCGAAATATATGTCTCTGCTTTAAAAACATTTTGACTTTAATATTCTGAAACTGTTTAGATGTACCATTTGAATTGCTTCCCAACCTCCAATCCTGACGAAATACATGTATTAAATTTGTTAATACATGTACCCGGGTACCTGTTTGAGTGTGTGTCTTGTGGGGTGTGGAGGGTGTGGGGGGGTGGGAGTTGCATAGGTTGAGATTGGGTCATCTTCCCCCTGAACTCCATCGTTTCTGATTGTTAAATGTTGTTTTTTACGCCCAATGAATGTGTAAAGAATGCATTCTTTTTATAAAACTTTTTTACTTCGCAAAAAAACTGGACATTTTTGTATATTGTGTGGCATAGATGATCACCAAACCTTGTATGTACCAATGTACCCGGTATATATCAACTGCTATTTAATGCATATACTTTCTGTTGATATATATACACTACATGTAATTAAATTTCATTTCAGGGGTGCTAAAGGTGAAGCCTGCACTTGACGGAGAGGAGACTGATGTGAGACTAGTAATAAGAGGGACGGTCATTCCTGAATGTCTTCCAGTGGGGTAAGAGGCTAAAGGATTGTCACCAAGTTGGAAACATGTCTGCTACCTCTACAAAAATACTTGCAAGTACCTTCCCTGCCTACTTCTAGATGTAATTAATCTCATATTGGTGATCTATCCGAACAAAGGAATGATGACATACTGTGTTTGAAATCTACTTCTTAGCCTAGTAGTTCATTTCAGTGACTATTCTATTCAGTCCGTTTGTACTGGCCTAAGGACTGTCTTTCTATGGCTGTACAAGATGTATAGGGTTTTCATCATGTCAAAGTGTTTACTGGATGTAGAAAGTGAGGCTAAAATGAATATTAAAATTTTCCTTGGCTAATAGAATGATGGGAAATGATCGAAACAGAACTTGTTATTTGTTATCTACAGAAATAAAATAAAAATAGTATGAAAAATAGGAATAACATATTCTGTGCCTGAACAAAAATGCCTGTTTAATTTTTCTGAAATTGATGTTTAACAATTTCTGAGAAAAACAATCACTAAATTGAAACAGCAAGATTTTGAAGTTTTTCCACAAATTACCTCATCAACCTTAAATATTTACATGGGAAAAGTCTGAGGCTTAGCATACCACCATTTTCAACTGAAATAGAATAGTCAAATACTTATTACACAGGTAATTTCTTTACTGTACTGGGTGGTCGGGTGATGAAGTGGAAAGCGCACTTGCCTTTCACCAAGGCAGCCGGGATTCGATTCCCCGATCCGACATGAAAAGGTATGAGGTCACCTGCCTGACCATGTGGGTACTTGGTTTCCTGCCACACTAAGGCACCCTGCTCGAGAAAGTATAACGGCCAGACTTGGGTTCGGACGGCATATTTACCGACAGTAAATCTAAACCCCCGAAACATATCAAATTACTATGAACACCTTAGTTTAGGTCATAATATAGCTGCAACACACTCTCAGGTCACTGTTGGGTTGATAACATTTTTGGTATTTTTCTAAACGGGGAACATAAAAGTGGATCAAGTCTTTATACAATACATTTACATATATATATGAGACATATCTCTTCTGGAACTACAACGTATAAGAAAATTCTTCGTTTGTTTAACCGTTCTTCCTAAGTTCCGTGGTCTTGCATTACAATGTTCAATTATTTCACTAAACTCTGTAAAGCTCTTTTGGCAGTAACTGAACTCGAAATTATCCTTTGTGTGAGAGAAAGTTTTTTTTCCTACCAACAGACAAAATGTAATAATCCAATAAAACATACAGTAATATAAAGCCGCAATCGCTATTAACCTACAGTCTGGTCGCTATTATCCATACATAGCATGTCCATAGGTGTTATTTACAATCATTGTTTATTTATGTTTAAAAACACAAATATTTTCGTTAATGTGTGTTTTGAATTTATAAATCATTGAATTATGAAAAAATACATAAACCAGGTGTCAAAGGAGATCTGTGAGTTAATTATTGACATAATCTGTGAGATTGTCGACTTCGGGCCGTGATAAACTCACTGATTCGTTATATTTTAATGTGCTTTTAAGTTTCATTCCTGTGATATTCAAGTTCATAACAAAGGTTGATCTATAATACACTAATTGATTTGTACCCACCTTCGTAATGATGATAGTATACCGAAAACATCTCTATGATCACAAGCATGCTGTGATCTTCAATAATCTGCCTCGCTTAAGCGATCGCTATTTCCGGAACCTATACAGTGCCGTTTGACCACAGTGTTTACTTAGACTTATCGTCAAATATGTCTTATGCACTTTTTTCTATAGCAATTACCAAACAGTTTTTTTTTCCCAACTTATCTCAATCATTCTTTTTGTGACCTGATGGAAGCACGCAGAGGATTTCATTCTTTATGTGGGAGGATGAAAGAGGATCCTGAGAAAACCTGCATGGTCGGGCAGGTAACCGGTATTGAATCCCGCCATCTTGGTGAAGACGGGCGCGAAATCCACTGCGCCACCCGACCAAGTATCTACTTAAGCTTTGACTGGAAGAAAATGGCATCATTGATGCAACAAATTTATATTGTGAATACATTTTTACCAATCATCAATAATTCAAAAACAAATCTACAAGTTGGAGACAAGGGCAAGTTCGGCCACCCTTGGTATTTTTGTTTTGAGCTAATATTTACAACTTTAAGGATTTTAGCAGTTAAGTTGGCTGGGCATTCACACAAAAAAATGATGAGGAAAACTCTAATGTAAAATTACTAAACAGGAGAAAATTACTTTTGAGAGGATAGAAAGAATTTCATGATCTCGCTTCTACTTATGCGAACTTTCTGTAAACGGAATTGCTCCTTTTTATGGTCAAACGTGCAACACACTGACTGCTTCAAATGATATACATAAAAGCCAAGCCAAGCCCTCACTACCAAATTGCTGTTTCAATTTGGGCCCGGACAGGTTCGGCTAATAATACTGTGGCAAGTTCGGCCCATGTATCACATAAAAAGTCGTAAAATTGGCGGTAAAATCTGACTTTGCCTACTTTATGACGTCATAATTAAGCTGATTCCGACGTGGGCCGGACTTACCCGAATGCCTGTCCGAAATTATCTCATGGCGGGGCTCGTTCGGCCATCCGATCTTCCGACAGGGAAAATTAAATAATGTTCAAAAATGTTTTCCTATTATTATGTCGGTCTTACTCTCATTAGAGCTTTTGTTTTATTCTTATTCCTCGATTAGCCAACTTTAAATAAAGTTTATCTTTTCTCTTACCCTGGACAGGTGTATCCGCACTTTTACCGGTGTGAGATTAATTGAATCTTTCACCCTCTTGGGGGTGAGACAGGGTAATCTCAACCCGAGGGGTAAGACTCTTAAGTTGTCAAACACGAGGCTTGCCGATTGTTTGACAGCTTAAGAATCTTACCCCGAGGGTTGAGATCACCCTGTCTAACTCCCAATGGGGTGAATGATTATTTCTCTCTCACCCTGTTTACCCTTGTATTTTACATAGACGTTACATCAATGCAAGATAATGTTGATGTGATGCGTCTGAATTGTGGACGTGACGTCATTGAATTGTTGCCGTAACGTCATGGTATTGTTACTATGACGTCATACAATTGTTGAGAACGTGCAAAGAACACGTGTAGCTTGTCTCAACCCTAGGGTGAGATAAGAAAATCTCACACCGGTAAAATGGTGGATATCCCTGTGCAGGGTAAGAGAATTCCTTTTCTCGCACCTCAGACAGAGATATCCCACGTCATACCCCATGCTAGATATTTCTATCTCGTCCGATCTGTCTTGTACCTTTACATGACATTTCGCGGAATTTTTACACTGCGATGTATTCATCCGCGCGTTAACTGCTTGAAATAAATAATTTGCCTTATAAATGTTCTGTTTTGTAGTTATATGTATAGTTTAGATGTTGTAAGATATTTGATGTTGTAGATAAAATATAATCAACACTGTGAAATACGTTGTAATCTATGCAAGGACGGACTACGCTTTTACGCGGAAGCATTCAAATGTAGCTTAAGTAGTGAAGAGGTCATTATCACTTGAGGCCCAAGGTGGGATACTTGTAGTTTTTAGAAAAATCGAAAAGAAAATTTCGAACTAAAAGTTGCGAGAAAAAAAATCAATTACCTGTAACTGAGCAAGATCGGGATATCTCAGTCTCGAACTAAGATTCTGTAAAATCCCAAACTCGGCTTACGCCTCGGTTAGGATTTTGTTACAGAATCTTAACCCTCGACTGAGATAACCCGATCTTGCTCAGTTACAGGTAATATATTTTATTATTATTGCATACTAGACCGAGATATCCGCATGTAACGTTATCATTACATTGTGTATATGATACACATTGGGAGAACAGGGTAAGAGAAACAGAATCTTTCATCCCCTTGTGGGTAAGATAGTGGAATCTCAACACCCGGGGAAAGATTCGTAAGTTGCCAAACATAATAATCTTCCCCCTAGGGTTGTGATTCCCCTATCTCGCCCCAAAGGGGGTAAGAGATTCTATTAATCTCATTCTGAAAGCATAATTCTGAATCTTTTAAGGCTTTGCCTTTTCATATTAAACTTATGACAAATAACCAACCCCCTTCTGATTCAAGCGTCAAGAAACGAACACTCGCCTAATGATAACGCTTACTTAAAAACGATGTAGTGTAGGAAGAACTATCAACAAGATTTCCCCTGACGATAGACTAACATGTCCTACATACCAGTTAACGTCTATATCGTAAACAGACAAACATGTTCATTGTCTCCGTGTATAAAAGTCCTTTTCAGGAGAGCTTATTTATGTTTCTTTGCATTCAGTTTAAAAACACTTTCACTTATCAAGATATTTTAGATAAACCTTTCAATTATGTACAAGTTTGATATCACGAATAGTTTTCTATGGTTATTTGTAAATACGGTCACCCGCTGATTTTACTACTCTTTCATGTTGCCAAGCCTGCCCAATTTTATAATTCAACCGGACATAAGCGTCTAGTAAAGTTGGTAAACTCATCTGCCCAATTTCCGGACGCCCATCGACATAAAATAACATCCTTTTTTACGATACTATACGTAGTCCGGCGTCATCTATGGTTGAACAGACATCAGATTTCAATATCTTGACTGTGATAGTGTTTTAACCGTCCAAAATCATCACGCGATCTCGCCCACGTGGTCTCTGTACAGTACAATGATAAAACATTACAAAGAAACCCTTTACGGAATCGATGTATATAAAGACGTAATAAGAGATGGAAGACAATCATTTATACGAAGGTCGAATGAAAGTGTAATTGCATTTCAAGCATATAATAGAGCTGAATCTGAAAAGAGATGTCCACATCTGAAAAAAATGAACCTTTTGACCTTTGAGAGCAACGGTACCAGTATGGCTTCACAGTCTCGTTGTAGTTAACGAGCGTATTATAACACGAGACGTCCGTCTATATACTGCTTCAGATTCTAACAAAAAGCTATGTAACAAAAAGCTATGTATCGCGGACGTTAGATATACGATATCAATGTAACAAAAAGCACGCTGTACAGCATTAGCACACATAGGCATTTCTCTTTTCACATCCGAAGGTTCTTTTAGTGATAGTTCTAGGTTTTTTTGTTAAGTATATATAAATCAGGAAACATAAATCGTATATCATTCCATAAGGGGCCGCGGTGGGTAAGTTGTAAAGGCGTCTGACATTCTGCTACCACTAGCCCTCCACAACTGGGTCGTGGGTTCGAGAAGTCGTCGGGTACTGGCCGTAGGTCGGTGGTTTTTGTCCGGGAACTCCGGCTTTGCTCCACCACCAAAACCTGGCACGTCCTTAAAGGACACTAGCTGTTAATAGGACGTAAAACACAAACAAACCAAACCAAAACAAAGCATTTCATAAACCTAGCTAATAAACACGACCTCGACAATAGGATGGTTATGGCTTGAAACGCCTTAAAGTGGTCAAAAAAAGGTTTGAAGTAACGACAGAAGAAAAAACATGATTATGTAGAATAAATCTTACGAAACAACATAGCTAACTGAGGCGACTGATCTGTATTATCTCAAGAGTTAAAACGTTGTTAAGAAAATAGGTAGAGGACACATAAGCCCGTTCAGAATTCGGGTAATGAAGAAGCATTTTAACTAGACGCACTCCAAACAAATTTAACATTAAATATTCTCCGTCTTGGCGATGCTCTAAAGTTTGCCTGTTCTAGGGTTCACAATGTACAACGGCCTTTCGACCTGATCATTTTAAATTGTAAGAACTCCATTGTGCTGTGGAAATAAATTCTGTTCTCAGCCAAGTTAAAAAAAGGTTCGATAATATGCTTGATTTACATTCCGTAAAGTTCAATCTTCCCCGCGAGAATAGTCGCGCTCTAGATCTGTAGCAATAATATTTTGCTTGTTCTTGCGAACATATTCTTGATCACTGCGTGGTCCCTACACGTGTTCTTCAGTAGTAAGACTCATAAACAGCCTAAACAATAAATTGGTACGACATTAAGGGCACATGCTGCACCGTACGTCACTATATATTATCTTAATGCCAGGAGTTGGCATTTTTGCGCAGAGCTACTTTTTTTAACAGAATTACGTGTCACTGTAAGGGAGCGTGTATCGTTAGGGTAACATTTGAGTATCATAGAATAAAACAGAAAATGGAAAGAAATGTTCTTGGTTTAATATTACCGGCACCAATTGAAAACAAAATCACATGCGTTCGACAAAAATTCGTTAAACAATAAGGTTTTTGTGTACTATTTTACTTAGCAAATGCTGTAGCAATCTCACCGTTAACCATGGAGAGAGCGCAAAACACACTGCATAAACGTCAGCTAGATTTCAGTATTCTACCCAGTAAGTGTATTGTGATAAATAACAGTGATTCCTGCAGCTTCCTACCATCGAGTAAATTTTAAAACGAACGTTCCACAAAAAGGAATTCCGGCAGTCTTCACGATAGGAGGTCTCTTGGGGATAGAACATTGAAGATATGAAATTCTGATTTATATGTAGTATCTTTTATCTGTAAATATCTACGTTCCTTCCAAAAAAATAGCACAGCCAACTTTAGAGCGAATATCAATGATTTCATAAATTCTTTTAAGCTTACCCTTGTGTGCAATTTAGATATACCCATGTCAATTTTATGAATCTTTATCACAACCGCAGACAGGTAAATTCTAGTGAGTGTTATCAAAATGTCTTTAACTTTGAAGTGGACATGTAAACATCGGATTTCTGTATAGAGGAGCAATGATTATGGTAATAATTCACTCAATTACCATTGTTCCTGCTAATTGGAGTAATTATCTCTTTACCTTACCAAAGCACGTGACAAGTTTCCGTGACGCCAACAACAATACAATGGTGGGGTTATGCAATTTTTCCGCAAACAAATAGTGTGATTTCATCAACAGTAGATGTAGGCGGAGTCAACCAAGTCTTATGCAAAATTCAGGCTGTTACTTTCTCTTAACCGATCACACGTTAATATCTTTTGAAAATGAAATTTGCATCCTTTGATCACACTTTTGTATAAAATAATTACGAATCATTTACAGAAAAAAAACTGTAAATATAAGGAATAATTTTTTCTTTGGCCAGGTTATGAGGTGAGTTGAGCGTGGGTAAATTTATCATATAGGGCTTCGCCATCTATTCAGTTTACACGTGCTTAGCGCTGGAGTCATCACCTCATAAACAGACCAAACAATAAAACTATTCTTTAAGTAACTGCCAGTAAAGGTGGAAAAGCCATATACGACAGCGTCAACACAAACAAAATATAAAGTCGTCACGAGAAAAGCTCCAAAAACAGGATTCAAGGAGACGGCAAATCAAATGTGAACAAGCCATTCGGATGTCAAGTGTGGTTGGTGTAGCACTTATACTTTCAGAGAAACGAACTTGCACGCAAAAACTTAATGTTGATGCAGATGCTGACAAAGTCCATGTACCCTCAAATGTAGGCTGCATGCAGCATTTCATTCATGGGTTGAGATGTACTACCTAAGATGCATCTATGGTCCAAGTTTGGTTGGTGTAGCATTTATACTTTCAGTGCAACTAAGTTAAACGCAAAACTTAATGTTGACGCCGCCGCCGACCTTAGTCTCCCTTCCGCTACTTCGTGGCGGCGAGACAAAAACCATCCACAGACACGAACAATCAGGTAGCAATACCATGTGTTCTTAACACCTGCGAATACATACTTTTTATAGGGTTTTTTATGGCAGTTTCCTAAAATTTAACTTAACTGTCAAGTCACCATTCCTTAACAAAACAAAGCAGCATTAAAATAATGAGGAAGAGTGTTCAAGTACGCATAAAATAATTGAAAATTTTAAGAAAAAATCATATGAAAGCCCGAAACATAAAATGCAATTGTCTAGATTAGTCCAATCCACATGGACACGAGGAAAATTTCTGTAAATTAAAAAAAATAAAATAACAATGCTGATATACCGTTAGGCCTATTTGGCAGTGCGTTTGAAATGTAGTGATTTTAAATGGAAGAGCTGACATTATCAACAATTTAGTACTCCAAATATTCCGGAGAAAGTCAAGATTGAGAAATTTCAAGCTGTAACACCTCATGAATAGTAGAAGGCATAAGTTGCAACTGTGTACAAAAAAGAAGAGAGAAAAAATCCATGTCAGAAAGAGATACGTGGTTTATATCTTAATGATTCACAGCACCACGTAAACTATTTAACAAATGCAAGGAAGCACTGGATAATGGCTTTCTAAATACGATGTACTGCAATGTATACGGACTGCACCTTTTTACGCCGTACAACATGAAAAATGTATCGAGATATCATAAATATACTGTATACCACAAATAAGTCAGCAGTTGCCCTACAAAATTGGAAAAAGTGAGAATCAATATATGTAAAGTTATCAAACTGGGTAGGCGTCAATTATAATCAACCATAGGTCAACGGTCAAAGTTCGTAGGTTACTTCAAAAATGCATTTTCAAAGACATTATGTTTTTCAAAACCGATATTTTATTCAATTGTTCCTTCGGTGTCCTATTTGTTTTTCAAATACTGAAGCTTTTCATTTCATATGGAAAATAATGTTACAACACCACTATCAGGAGCATATTGGTCATATCCATATTCGCTTTACCATAAATGCAAGTGCATAATTCTTCTGATAAGGACGATGTTAATGCTAACCTCCGTTTAAAATGTTAACACAAGTCTAAGACTCCCATATTCCTGGTCCAGCAAATTTTGTTCAACGTCAAAGCATCCCTCAAAAATATAGAAAAATGTGATGAAAACAAATGTTAGATAGTCTGAAAGTGTAAGCTTTCTTTATTTGTCAATAATTGTGAAGCAAGTTTTCTAACTTATATAAATCACCCTTGTTGGCCCGGGATGGAAGCGCGCAGAGCATCCGGAGAAAACCCACGGTGTCCTGCAGGTGACCCGATACCTTTCCGTGGCCGATCGGAGAATCGGACTGCGGCCGCCTTGGTAAAAGGCGAGTGTTTTATCCATTGCGCCACCCGACTACCCTTACGTAACACTTTCTTCTCTCTTCTTCAGTAGGAGTTATAAAACTCAATACTCCTATGTATGCCACTGTCCAACTTGTTCCACTATCTGCATCAACTTCGTAAATTAATGTACAAAACTGTCCTTGTGATTAAGAACAAGTTCAGACTTTAACTTACTTTTCCCCGTAATATTCCACTACAAAGCACATATTTATAGTGATCAACTTCTAGAATATAATATAATTTTCCAATACCAACTGTTGACAACAGATTTACGGAGTGTTTGATGCATCATGGTAAAGTGCATTAAACGACAGGACATTTTCGACATATATGAATCTGTTCTCTGTCCTGATTAAAACAAAAAAAAATTAATGAATTAACGAGATTTCACTATACACAAAATAAATCTTAATAATTAACAGATAACCTGATTTCCAATCAAGAATTGGATTCGGACCGACTTCCAATGGTGTGTAAGTGTCCGCTCTGGGATCTGTTTGGGGTGTAGGACGCGGTTGCCGATGATGATGATGATAGCTATTTGTAGTGCTTCATTGAATTATCATGCGCTGTAAGGTAACACCTGTCTCCGTGATTTTAGGTCACTCACATTCATCTGTCTTCACTACGACTAAATTACATAATTGAATTCGCCCGATCGTTCCCAGCTCACGTTTCCAAGTAATATAACCATTGTAACCACGGGGTTACTCGATTCACACGGAACAGTGTTCCACATTCTAGGTTCGTGTTATATATGCACATCTCTGAAAATTAATTGACGGAAAAAGACTCAGAAAGCCTGTATGTTTCTCTGCTAGGAAACTGTTGTTGCTCTCTGCTTCACGCGAGAGAGAAGCAGCGATATAAAATCAAAACAAAGAAGTCCGTTCCGATTCTGATGAGAAAAAACAGGTGACAGATTTAAGATGAAAATAATGTGATTGTACAGTCAGAGATGGAAAATCTCACCTGTGACTCGTATGTTTCACAACAGACACACCCTTACAAATAAAAAAGTGACAGGTTTAGGAAGGGTGATTTTACAGCTAAAGCTGGAGCTGTAATATGTCATGTCTGACTGAGAAAAAAATATATCATATTTCTAGGAAAAGTGCTTTAGCGACGTAATAATAAGTTTTAGAAAGATCATACTTCAATTTTGAGATATCCTATCTGGCTTAAAAAAGTGAGCACCGAATGTTTCTGGACAATACATCCTATTATACGCATCATGGTAGCTAAATAATGACATTTTCATGAACGACTTCAGGGGCAAATAACATGTCTTACAGCTAGATATACTCCACTGTAACTTCAGCCTGACTTGTTTGAAAACAAAGTGAGCTCTTTCACATTTCTATACCATCAGATTTCTTGAGATACGAAGTAAATTAATACTTCTTTAAAACTAAGTTGATGAATAACGCTAAAAAAACCACTTCCGCTTTAATAAGACTTATTAAGGTGCAATACAAAAATCGATTATTATAATGTATAATAACTTTAACATATTATTACAAACTCGATATGCATCATGTTTAGAATGTTTTCCGAAGATAGATACAAATATAATTTAATTGATCACATGAAAAATATACAAATCCTTGTCTGCCTTTGTTAACACGATAATTTTCAGACTAAATAAAACTATTTTTATAACAATGAGAACACTTTCAAAGTTTTTATATGTAACTTCACTGATAAGATAATTACAATAATTGAAGAGAAATGATTAATTCCTAGAAGATGTAAACAGTCTTCGAAGAGTTGTCATTCACTACGTGCGCAGCAGTCTGACACACTATCCATTAATACTTGATTCAAAGTAATGCTTGTTCTAGTTGTTAAATGTCGATTACAAGGATTGTTTCCTTATTTCCAATACATTCCAATCAGAGGGCACTTACGAAAACATTCACATTCTGTACATATTTAGATTATGAATTTAAAATTTCGACCTAACGTTTACCCAGATATTTACCTGACTAACGTCTAACATTGATCCAATGCTATTAGCAGGTTTACATTTCAATGTGCTAAATATTTTGGAGAAAATCTTTTTAAATTTAAATTGTTTTTCGTTTTCGTTTTTGTTTTAATCTAAAATTTGAAAAACATTATACCACACAGCCTATACAACAGAATCAAATTCTACCTCGAAATTAATATAAGAGAAAAACAAGAACCGAAAAGACACCAAAACAAAAGGAAATGCAACATCAATCTCGTCAAAACGGAAGCGGGGGTCAGATGCTCTGGAAGGGGAATTAAGTCCTGCACCACATGTGGCGCTCGTCACAGTGTCTCCTTTCGAGTCTCGGGTACTATATCGGTGACTGACGATCTAAGAGAAATTGACAAAAATCTTGAATACTTGTATATATATCTTAGATGGAAAATAGGTCATTGTGACGCCCGTAAATCGCTAAGCGTAGATTGAAATTCCACTAGTAAAAAACTCTGGTTAGTTACTAGTTAATTTGTAAACAGCATCCATGTAATCAGATTTTTAGTATACCCCGTACAGATGATGGATGATTAACATTGTATACCTTGATATATACATTATACATACATGTGTTACAAAATAACGACTGGATGACTCAAGATATATATCACACTATTATGTAAAATGTCCCCCCCCCCCCCTCCACACACACACCCACACACCCGCACCATTATTTATCCTTTTGTACCACACTATCCTGATTCATATAAATATTTAGGGAAACTCAAAAGAATAATAATATGAAATTGCTATCAATAATAGTAAAGTAAACAAAATTATAACCACTTTGTTATACAAAAAATCAGAAGAATTAGAGCCTGAAATTGTTAAGACCAAACACGTTGGTTTTCCGTTTGTTAAGTGGTTATGAATTATATATGTCATTTTCTTACTGATTAACGCCCTCGTTATGAAGGAGAATTATCACTTAGCGGCAAATTATTCATATTGAATGTATTTTAGACCAAACACTGCCTTCAACACATTGAATGAGTCCAACTAACATAAAAACAAATCATTAATCCTCGTTTATAATCATCGAAATAGCCGTCCTTGCAAAATCGTTATAGATTGAATTTTATACAGAAGCGAGGCTTAAATCTGATGTGTTAACATATCATCTAAAATAACAACATGATTCTAAATGGAACAGTCATTTAAATTCGTGTCTAATAATCTAATTAAAACAATCAGCAGTACGGGCGGATACGTCAGAACATCAACCTTAATTTGAAAAATGTATTCTGTCTCGCTAACGTCACAAACAGCCGTTAGATGGGTTTCTGTTGTACATGCGTATTTCGTTTTATTTATCAACAAATAAACCATTTTGTAAAAGAATCAGTTCAATCCCTTTAAATCACATAACTGATAGGAAAGTATGTCCGAGTGACGATATCAGTTATTGTATTTCCCTTCATTTTAGCGAACATTTATTTTCTCAGCTTCCTTTCAAAGAAATAGCCAGTTATGAATCCAATTAAACTCATACATTATTACTCCCCCTACTGTATACTTGCATGAGCATTCATTTAAATACTCACGAGTTTTTAAAATAGCGGAGAAACGTTGAAATTAATAACTCGCGAAAATTAAGTGTTTTATAGTAGACTTAAGCGTATTTTGTATCTACATAATATATAATCTAAACCGTGAAAGGAGGTTTATGTTTTTTCTCTTATTGCCACGAACTGGATTATGAAAACGGAGGCATTCTAACGCAACATTAGTAGTGCAGAGGCCATATTAATGCAAGACCTGAGACGAGATACTTATAAACTTTGATGCAATACAAGAATGTAACTTAATGAGGCACGAGAAAACAACAAGTATCTATTACTGAGTGAAATTGAATTATCTCATCCTCGGATTCTGTAACATATGAACCTCGGTTCAAGCCTCGGTTTGGATTATGCTACAGAACCGTAGCCCTCCACTGAGATAACCCGATCCCGCTCAGTTACAGGCAATTGATCGTTGTCTTGGCAATTCTTGTTCAAACATAGTTTTTTAGACAATAGTTTAAGCTTTCTGCGTATTTTTTATTAAATATTTTTATTTTTCGTTATTTTGTCTTCACGATTTTTTTAATTTTATTTTTTCAATTTTTATTTCTCTCAAGTTTCTTTAACCATCGGAAATAGTTTTTCGTCCTCCATAGTGTATAAAGATACCAGTACTATCCAATTCTCTAAGCAGTTTTTTTTAAACTTCATGATAATTTAATGATAACACCCGTATGAAATATATACTATTTTCAGTCATATGTACAACTCTGTGAGGGTGTTTCTAAGTTGAGATAACTTGTGCCTAATCATTTTTTGTTGAATGACAAATAAAGTATGTTTAAATCAAAAACTGTGAACGAATAAAACTCACAGGAATGTAATATTTAAAAGGCTCTATGAAATATTTGTTTCAATCTCTTCAAAAGCACGACATGCAAACATCATCTGGAATACTCAGACAATATTTGAATCGCATCTGATGACAGCGAAATCACTTATATGACCTTGAGCAATGACATACCCTAATGTAGATTGATTTATTAAAACAAACGTTGATAACAAGCCTTTTCTTGCGCCAGTTTCTCTAGTTCCAAGTTAGCTCCTAGGATTGTACCTGTTGGATCATCACTAATTGTAATCTAGTTACTCACAGACTTTTGTCGCCTTACTCGCGTGGATAATTCTAAATGATGGTCAATTCAATTCTTTTATTCTGTAAGCCATTTCGGCTTATAAGACAAATTACATGTGTACACTTCAGTTATTATATAACAATTACATACATAGCATTCATGTAATTGTACGTGTACATGTAATAAGGAGAGTAATACATGCCAGTATATACATATATATAAGACTATGATGCTCGAGAACGTTACTTAAATGCGAAATGTATGAATTTTCCTAGATTGTTTAGTTCTTTAACATTATTTACACTAAGTAATTGTATAAGTTTAAACACACTTGGTTTGCGATAATAGTATGGCTTTAAGTATTTAGAGCGTATGTTGCAATAAAATGGACACTTCAAAATAAAGTGAAATTCGTCCTTTATATCATTGAGATCACATAATTCACATACCCTTTCGGTCCTAGCAGTATTCGTATATCTCCCACTTTCTATCTTAAGGTTATGTGATGATAATCGAATACGGGAGATATTTTTCTTATAAGGTTGGCAATAGGTTTTCTTAAATAAAATTGTAAATCAAAGTTATCTACCAAGTGTTGATACAATGATCCTTTGGACGAATTTCTTATATTTGACAATATTTCTTGAGTATGAATATCATAAAACTTGTGTTCTATAATTTTATACATAACCTTACTATCATAGTTGCTGTTCCATAAATACCCCAATCCTAGTAAATTCAGTTCTTGACTTATTTTCATAATCCAGTCATCATTATCTGGATTTCTTTGTTCGTAACATGCTTTGAGTATACAATTGTCTCAGTCTTTGACTTTGATCCAATATTTCAATATATTCAATTTTCTTGCAACATGCATCGGAAGTCTGCCTAATTCAAAATATACCAAGTCATTACATGATTTCTTACCAACTCCTAAAATATTTTTACAAAAACAGCTATGTACTTTTTCAACCTCCATCGCTCTGTTAAAAACCCAAATTTCACTCGCATACCCTAGTACACTGCTGATATACGTATCAAACACTGAACATAACGATTGAGTGTTGAAATTGTGGTTTCTTATTTTGTTATATAGAGCAAAATATGACTTTCTTCCTTTTTCGGCAGCATGTTGTTGCGTTTTATTGAATTTTCCATTGAAGTTAAAAAGCATGCCCAGGTAGTTAAACTCGTTCACTTGTTGCAATTCATTTTTGTCATAGTACCATATTTCTTCATTTCGCACAATTCCCCCATTTCTAAATATTACTACTTTGGTCTTTTCGATATTAAGTGTGAGTTTCCATTCCTTATTGTATAAGAACAATGCATCTAGCATATGTTTTAGTTCTTCAGGTGATTCCGCAATTAAGACGGAGTCATCATCATACATTAGCAAAAATATGGATATCATTTCTAACTCGACAAATGAACAGTTTTGATTTATAAAATGCATTTCACAATCATTCACAAAAAGACTATACAGAATCGGTGAGAGTACTTCCCCTTGAAAAAGACCGATCTTGTTGTTGAAATACTCTGATATACCTCCATTATATTTTACACACGATTTGACATTTTCGTACAATGATGTTATAATTCTGAGTACTTTACCCTGTACTCCATGCTTTATTAGTTTACACCAAAGTTTACTTAGGTCAATAAAATCAAATGCTTTTTTGTAGTCTACAAAACAGCAGTATACTCTCTTCTTTTTCTTTAAAGTTCTATTAATCACGACTGTAAAACAAAAATTGCAAACCAAATTGGGCATCTGTGATAATCGAATGTTCTTTACCCCATTTGAGAAGTCTCCTATTTAATACGGACGTAAATAACTTGCCCATACAGCTTACTAGAGTTATACCTCTATTATTTCCAACAAACTTTACATCACCTTTCTTGTGTATTGGAACTTTACTGCCACGTGTCCATACATCGGGGAAAAACCCAGACGCATTTTTTTTTGTAAAAAGTTTGATTATACATGGCAACATAATTTCCTCGCAATCTATAAATAATTCGTTTGAAATGTTATCTTCACTGCAACTTTTGTCTCTTTTCAAATTCCGTATAGCAGTACGAATTTCGTCTATTGTAAATGGTTCATCCAGTTTTTCGAATACCGAGATATTTGTGTTATCAAGATCGTCGTAAGGTGAATTATTGTCAACGCCACTAAATGTTTTAAAATGTGCTAAGAACTCGTTAATACCAATATTCGATCGAGTGCTAGTACTGCGACTCCTAGAGAAATATTTATAAAATTTCTTAGGGTTAGACTTTCTAAGATACTCCACCATATCACCTTCTTGGCGTAAGAATTGTCTCTTAAGTCTATATTCCCTTTTTTTGTACGTTTTTTCTTCCTTACTAAGATTACATGATTATCAGCGGACTTGTTAATACTGAAATCAAATAAGGCAGTCTTGTACTCCATATATCTATTCTTACATTCGTCATCAAACCACGGTTTGTCGTCTTTCTTTGGCTTATTATTATATTTCTTATTGCAATTCGTAACTTTCACATCACAATTAGGTAACATAACACCATTTATATCGCTACAAATTTTTTCTACACGTATATCTATATCATGTTTCGTATAAACAGGCATATCACACGTGCTCATTAGATCCGTGACTATTTCATTTAGGCCAGTTGATACAATATCAACATTATTACGGTTCCATTTGACTGTTTTTGAAACATTTCTTGTACTTGGCGTTTTATCTTCATCATTCACATTTAGGTAACTACAATCAAGAGTAAAAGACAATGGTTCATGATCAAATAGAGTATTGAATTTTTCTGACGAAAAGTTGTTAACGTTTGTTATATTTCCACCGTCCACAAGTAAATAGTCAATAAGACTAGTCCCAATGTTGTTCAAAAATGTAAAACTTCCATTTAAGTCGCCTGCATGGCGACCATTTACTATACGTAGACTGGTCGTTTTGCATAATGTTAATAATCGCCTCCCGTATGAATTTACATGTTTGTCCATATTACTACGAATGCATATTGCTGTATCGTTGTAATAATCAAAGGCTTCCATAGTGTCCACCATAGTTGTACCGAGACCGTCATTGATAACGAAGTCAGACCTCGTTCCAGGTGTGGCATTAAGATCTCCTAATACGTATATATTGCCATTATGTTAATCTCTTATAATTGAATCTTCGAGACTTTGAAATATATTAATATCATTGTCATGGTAAAAAATACTATTTTCTGGTGGAAAATAACAAAAGCACAAATATAATGGTTGATCATTAAGGCTGATTTCTAACCAAAGTATACAATCGTATATATTCTCTACCAATTGTATTTTTTTCTCCAAGTGCATTTTATAAAAAAAAAAATCCATTCCACCGCCTTTACCCGTCGTTCTATGGTATATGTGTTTGTAATACACGGGTAACTCAATAACGTCATGATCCGTGCTCGAGCTCCAGCATTCGGATGAACAAATGACATCATGTTTTGATAAAATTTGTACAAAATCATAGTCACCCAGTTTGCCAACTAGTCCCTTTCCGATGTTCCATGATACAATTGAGAGCTCACTCTCCTTATTGTCCTATCTTGGTCGTGCGTTAACCCTACTGTAGGGTGGTAGATGGGGTTCTCGCGTTGTGGCTGCCGGTGGTTAGCAGGGCCGTGGGTAGCTGTCCATGGTCTGTGCAATGGTCCCGGTCCATAATTGGGTTGTCGTCGAGGGGCAGTGTAAGAAGGCCGCTGATCATCGCGTGAGAATGGAGACCGATTGGCCTGATGCGGACCACCGATGAAGACGGGAGGCCTGTTGGTATGCCTCTGATCGCCATTGAAGGCCGGAGGCATGGAGTCAAGCTGCTGGCCGCCAATGTTCGCGTGAGGCCTGAGGTCAAATTGCTGGTCGCAAGGTTACCCTTAAACCCCGCCGACAATCGATACAAACTTAATTAGTGAGTAGGAAACTGGTAATAGAAAGAACCTTTCGTTAAGATACATGTTTGCACTTTTACATGTTAATTACATGGCGTTTGTTGTTAGGGCGACGTTAAGGGATTTTCTATCACCTCAGTGTAAAATGTGAATGTGAAGCTACTAAGGTAGCGCAGAGCATAGCGTTATCTCCTGTTCAGTAAAAGATAGCTGAAGACACTGGAATACGAATCACCGTTATAAGTATCCTTGTATGTTGTCAATAGTCTCCATGTTAAGCCTACTTTTGTCTTACCTTTATTGAATTTTCTCTTGTTTTTTATACCTGCTTTCCCTCACTCTACTTGTATTTCCCTAATCGGACGTTAAAAGGTATGGGGTCACCTGCCTGACTAAGTGGGTTTTCTCCCTGTACTCCGGTTTCCTCCCACATTAAGACGCTAACATTTGGGCCAACAAGAGTGATTAGTATAAGTTGTAAAAACTCTTTCATAATTGTTGTAAAATAAATAAAGTCACTAGTATTTGACTCAGATCTTATTTTTTATTTCTTTTAATGTTGATGATTTTAAAACATTACACTGGTTATATTGACAGTAAAACTTGGTATGGTTAATAACTGTATGGCTAAAATCAAATGATGTCCTCCTCGGCATATTGAGGATTTTCAGCATATTTTTTTCATAGTTTTAGGAAAAGTATAGAAAAGAGGAATTCCAAAATAGCAAAAGGCACTACTTATGCAATAGTCTGATGTGAGTTTTATGTTTTATCGAGATTTCAATGTTACCCGGAAAACTAGGAATCTGTATATTGCTTTGATAATTGTTTTAATAGAACAAGGAAAATATTGCAAATAAGTTATTTCGAACAGCAAAATGCGCAACAAAGAACGTAGTCTCATATGCATGCATACAAACTCCCTTTGGAAGATGCGGAAGGTTTTAGAATTGCTCGTTGTCCAAGAAAGCTCTGAAACACTGAATTGTGTAATTAATGCATATTTGTTTCCACGGTAACAGGAAATGTATTAAACTTCCCCAACAGCAAAAAGGCACAACTACGATACAAGCCTGATAAATGTACAAAGTTTCTTACAGAAACGTAAGTCAGGTTGGAGCTGTTACCGAGAATACACAGACGCACGGACAGACAGAGCCCAACTGACGCGTTTAGCCTTGACCAATCAGATGCTTTTTTATTCTTGAAGTTCAAAAAAAGCAACTCAATCGAGATAAAACAGAAAATATCGTGTCCAACCGTTCTTGCACATAAACGTCTTTTTAAAAAATCCTCATTAAATTGTCATTTTTATCAACAGAAGGAAATCTATCGCCAAATCTCAGATTCGTGAAAATATGATAGTACTATCAAACTTTCCTGTTGAATCTTTGCAGATAAGTTGAACTTTCGGGCATAACGAAACGGTTACCCAAATTTTGTCTTTAATTTCCGATGTTTTTCTGTTTAGTTTGTAAGAAACAAACTATATTTCCTCTTGAATTGATTTTCTCAATGTCGATTTTTATGGCAATAATACTTTTACGAGAGGCACGGTAGTCTAATGGTAGGACGCAGCGCTCGTGACTGAAGGGTTGCGAGTTCGCGTCACGGCACGGCACTGTTTTGTATCTTTGAGCAAGATACTTTACTCCGCTTGTTCCAGTCTACTTTGCTTTAAATGAGTACGTGGTTGGGTAGTGCTGGTATTTTCATTTCAAATCAATTTTATTGTGTTTAAAACACAATTGGATTAGACTTACTACTGTTATTGTTGAATGCTAGCTATGAGCGCCGAAATTGCAGTAGAGGCTGTATGTTCCCCAGGGAGTTGAGAAAAATGTTGGCTTGTTGCAAAGGCCCTATAACCACGGATAATAATTTGTGAACCGCTTTGAGACGACCTACGAACTAGGTTGTGATAAAGAGGTATATAAGAACCTCGAATTATTATTAAGTATTATTATTAAAGAGTTTGAGCTTGACATAGATTATGGATCCCAAATTAACTTTAGTCAAAACATTCTGTGTGAAGCTATTGGAGACATGAAAAGAACAAAACATTCTGTATGAAGCTATGGGAGACCCGAAAAGAACAAAACATTCTGTGTGAAGCTATGGGAGATATGAAAAGAACAAAACATTCTGTATGAAGCTATGGGAGACATGAAAAGAACAAAACATTGGCTACCGAAAATGACAGACCACTGTTCTGTACACACGGGTACGGGAAATGATTCAACGCAAATCATGTATATCACAAAACCTATTAGATCAGCAGTACCAATGTCACTTTTACAATAACGATGCTTATGTACATGTATATAGAAGATATTGGTTTATCTCGATTAAATTTATATTTCCGAGCAGAAAAAAACCTATATCAGTTATGCTTTTCACCTTAGATGAATGTGGTCAAAGAGAAATGATCTGAGACGAGTTTGAAGTCAAAACCACTATTCAGTTGCACGTTACCACATATTCATTGAAAGAAAATCCTTTACTTGTTCTATGAATATGAAATTATATTGTTTTTTACCATAAGGCAAGACTGGACGAAAAGAACTAGTCAAAACAAAAATGTTGCTTTCAGCAGAAAGAATTGTGCTTTATACCTTATTGTTTAATGATAAAAAATGATATTATATGTAATATAATATTTTAAAACTTTAAGTTCAATGAATATGTGACTATATGGATATCTTAAAAGTGATATTGACTGATACAGACTTTCTTATGTTCATATAACTACGTATTAACCTCATCAGTATTCATATTTGATCAATATTGACTACTACTTGCCCATATATGGGCCAATCAGAGTTCAGGAAATGCGACCAATCAGAGACGAGTGAAAGTAATTACATTTTTGGTTAGTTATAAGTAGAAGACATATACCATGTTTTATTATTATGTTATTATTTTATTTTCTCTGGCATTACAAATATTTTTGTCACGTAACAAAAGCAAACAACAAAAGTACTTATATTAAGCAGAAGGAAATGAAACGTCGTTATTGTAAAGATATACTTAAAGCTGACAATGCAAGTTAAAACGCTTTCAATAGAGATTTAAAAAAAAAAATCTGGTCTAGAGATCTCCCCATCTCTTCCTTCTACCGTTTCTAAGGAAGTGCCGACATTTTTGTTTGTCCTTGCTTGGTAGCGAGTATGGGTCTCGCTGGGTACATCAGCGCATTACCCGTCAAACCGGTTATCATTTGTTCAATATGTGCACAAGGTGACACTACTATATATATAGAACACTTTCACGCACGATTTTTTACCAACATTTTGTATCAGATCAGTTGAATAAAATGGAAATGAAACACATCAAAGATATCATTAATCTAAGAAAAGTGTAAATAGTTGTAAAATACGACAAATTAAAATATCTAATGCACAATCCCTGCCATGCGAGACCCATACTTGTTACCAAGCAAGGAAAAACTTCTGCAACTTGTAACAACCTTTTTTTTAATCTCAATTGAAAGCCTTTTAACTCGCACTGTCCGCTTTAAGGAAAAAATGGAATTGATGTATAAATAAAAAATATTGCAGGGGATGATTTTGATGAATAAAGAAGAAAAACAGCACAAGACATAGATCACTGGACGAAAAAAGTGTAATGAGGACTCCCACGTTACGTATACCGACAGATATTTAGTTTTACACGTGTATGGCACCGAAGTTTTCCTATAACTAATAGTGACACTTCACCACAGTGTTGTCCATGTGTGTTCGTGTGACTGAGATCAGGTTGTGTCGGGTTATAATTAAAAATATGAACGAACACGACATGGACAAACACACTCGCTGGTTTAATTAAGTTCAGGAAAGTATCGCGTGTCTTGCTGAAATTACAGAAAAAAAACCTTCAGCATGGGTAGTTCATAGTCACACAAACTGATGGGCACACTGTTGAGTGCTTCGCTGACTGTATGAACCCTGTAAACCTAAGGGGCACACCAATAGTGAAGCCTATGGGATCTCCATATGTTATTAGATTATGTGTAAGAGCCAGGGGATTTCATTGGACAGTTTGTATCAGTTTTGCCTGCCCTGGGCTAGCAGGTGACTGCACGATAGGCCTCCAGTAAGAAAGCAAATCATGGCCAGATATTGGGTGATAGATGGATATTTGTAAATCAGATTAGTGAACTCTGGTCAGACCTAGTTTATACCTTATAAATACCACAGACAGAATAACTAGGAAAGTAGGAACAAAGAGGCCAAAGACAGCAGAGGACATTTGGGTAACCATCGATTGTTTCAAGACCACTTTCGCGTCTTCAGAAACCAGCTATATAAAGCCATCATTTAAAAACAAGTGAAATGTAAGCGAAAACATAATAACAAGACGTTGTAACGAAATGACAAATCTAGAAAAACGTGTAATGCGTTCGAACGTTTAAGAAATCCCCTTGAGGTTTAAATGTATCAGCTAGAATTGCATTGCCTTAATAAAACTTTAAACTGACTCATACTAGTTAGGTACTTTTGAAACATCACACTGAGACGTCATAATCCAGACACGAAAACTTCACACTCAATCATGATTTTTGTTTCTGACAACAAGGCAAACTACAAAAGGGAGATCATCGAGTAAAGAAAAGAAATGATGGAGGTCCCCGTTGCAAAGGCAGCAGAGGAATTTTAAATTATTTGAGTGGAATAAAATCTCTCAATTCTGTAAGAAGTCCAATAACTGTCGCTTCATAGAATCACACAGTGGGATACCTCAGGCTATTTATTTTCTCAAATATGCCAAATAAGATGAAACTTTTAAAATGCATGCCAACTAGTGAAATTGGAATGTGTAAAGATATAGCACGAGATTAAAGTATGATTTTGAGATAATTAAAATGTGTTGTTCTGCTAATTAAATACATAATCTGTAACTTACGCTTCGGTTGGGATGAGAAAAGGTTGGGATGTTACAAAAATCTAAGCCCAAGACTGATAAGGCATCGGTTGGGATGTTATAAAATATTAGCCCAAGACTGATAATTTAGGCATCGGTTGGGATGTGAAAAGGTTGGGATGTTACAAAATCATAGCCCAAGACTGATAAGGCATCGGTTGGGATGTTATAAAATATTAGCCCAAGACTGATAATTTAGGCATCGGTTGGGATGTGAAAAGGTTGGGATGTTACAAAAATCTTAGCCCGAGACTGTAATTACCGGATCTCGCCCAGAGTAAGGTCATCGGTATTGTTATATTTGATACTATTTCGAAAATTATTTTATTTCATTATATTTTTACGAGTATCCAATCTAGGGCCTCAAAGTATTTTGGCCTCTACTAAAGCTACGGTTGAAATATTTTATGCCGGCATGAAAACTGTACATTAGATATTTCAAATGCAGGTAGTTTATTTGTTTTAGCGTTTGAATGAATATATCGCTGTGAAGTATCAGAATAAATAGATGACGGAACATTGGATAAAAAAGGAACGAAATACGTTACATGATACTACATGATGAACTCAGTTTAATGACCTATCGATTTGTTTGTTAATTCTACAAAATAAAAACCGGGTGTTTTTGTCGTAATTTGCTACGAGGGTTTAGATTCCTAGAACAGACGCGTTTTGTTTGTTTTCAATTCATTAATGAATTATCAGAGTTCCAATTCTCATCTCATCTCCAAGACCCTGAGGCTAATGAAGGGCGATAAAATCGGACTCCGAGAACGATAAAAAATGTGTTCTGCATAAATGGGACCAAATATAGACCGAACACACCACCCCACGAGAGAACGAGTTCGATTGCATGAGGCAATCACCGTAATGTCCCTATTGTACACATTGCTGATTTTAATAAAAAGCTATATTTCATTCCTATCTGAAGATTTTATATTGAAGTTTACAAACGTTGCATTTCAAATTATTGAAACGTTCTTCAACCTTGATTTTTATTTTCCATATAGGTGTCAATTGTTAAGATAAGTTTATAACTCTTGTTAGATCAACAATGGAGAAATAACTCCTGTAAGATCAACAATGGAGAAATAACTCCTGTTAGATCAACAATGGAGAAATAACTCTTGTTAGATCAACAATGGGGAAATAACTCCTGTTAGATCAACAATGGGGAAATAACTCATGTTAGATCAACAATGGGGAAATAACTCCTGTTAGATCAGCAATGGGGAAATAACTCCTGTTATATCAACAATGGGGAAATAACTCGTGTAAGATCAATAATGGGAAAATAACTCCTGTTAATTCAACAAAGGGGAAATAACTCATGTAAGAAAAAGAAAAAAATGGGAAATAACTTCTGTAACGTCTACAGTGAGGAAATGACTCTTGCTAGATCAGCAATGGGAAAATAACTCCTGTAAGTTCAAAACTGGGGAAATAACTCATGCAAGAACAAAAATGGGGAAATAACTCCTGTAACGTCTACAATGGAGAAATAACTCCTGTTAGATCAACAATGGAGAAATAACTCATGTTAGATCAACAATGGGGAAATAACTCCTGTTATATCAACAATGGGGAAATACCTCATGCTAGATCAACAATTGTAAATAACTCATGTTAGATCACCAATGGGGAAATAACTCATGCAAGAACGAAAATGGGGAAATAACTCATGCAAGAACGAAAATGGGGAAATAACTCCTGTTATATCAACAATGGGGAAATAACGCCTGTTAGATCAACAATTGGAAATAACTCCTGTTAGATCAACAATGGAGTAATAACTCATGTTAAATCAACAATGGGGAAATAACGCCTGTTAGATCAACAATGGGAAACAACCCATGTTAGATAAACAATGGGGAAATAACTCCTGTTCGATCAACAATGGGGAAATAACACCTGTTAGATCAACAATGGGAAACAACCCATGTTAGATAAACAATGGGGAAATAACTCATGCTAGATCAACAATTGGAAATAACTCCGGTAAGATAATCAATGGGAAATAACTCATGCTAGATCAACAATTGGAAATAACTCATGTTAGATCAACAATTGGAAATAACTCCGGTAAGATAATCAATGGGAAATAACTCAGGCTAGATCAACAATTGGAAATAACTCCTGTTAGATCAACAATGGGGAAATAAATCATGTGAGATCAACAATGGGAAACAACCCATGTTAGATAAACAATGGGGAAATAACTCATGCTAGATAAACAATTGGAAATAACTCATGTTAGATCAACAATGTAGAAATAACTCATGTTAGATCAACAATGGAGAAATAACTCCTGTTAGATCATCAATGGGAAATAATCTCATGTTAGATCAACAATTGGAAATGACTAATGCTAGATCAACAATGGGGAAATAACTCCTGTTAGATCAACAATGGGGAAATAACTCTTATTAGATCAACAATTGGAAATAACTCATGTTAGATCAACAATGGAGAAATAACTCATGTTAGATCAACAATGGTGAAATAACTCATGTTAGATCAACAATGGTGAAATAACTCATGTTAGATCAACAATGTGAGAAATAACTCATGTTAGATCAACAATGGTGAAATAACTCATGTTAGATCAACAATGTGAGAAATAACTCATGTTAGATCAACGATGGGGAAATAACTCATATTAGATCAACAATTGGAAATAAGTCATGTTAGATCAACAATGGGGAAATAACTCATGTTAGATCAACAATGGAGAAATAACTCCTGTTAGATCAACAATGGGGAAATAAATCATGTGAGATCAACAATGGGAAACAACCCATGTTAGATAAACAATGGGGAAATAACTCATGCTACATCAACAATGGGAAATAACTCATGTTCGATCAACAATGGGGAAATAACTCATGCTAGATAAACAATTGGAAATAACTCATGTTAGAGCAACAATGTGAGAAATAACTCATGTTAGATCAACAATGGTGAAATAACTCATGTTAGATCAACAATGGTGAAATAACTCATGTTAGATCAACAATGTGAGAAATAACTCATGTTAGATCAACGATGGGGAAATAACTCATATTAGATCAACAATTGGAAATAACTCATGTTAGATCAACAATGGGGAAATGACACTTGTAAGATTAAACTTTTAATTTATTTTGGTCGTCCGGTATATATGTCTCGTAAAATGATCCCATAATAATGCCCTTTTTATATTAACCAATGAGATACAAGGATATTATTTGAATCCCTACACGGTTTGTTACCAACGGAATATAAGGATGTACGAAAAGCTGCTATCACATATGCACGTCTTAAAAATCTATGATATCCGAATGGAACAGGAACAGGAGACATCAAAAAGATATGAAACATACCGAATGCCAATAAACCGACGGACACATAACAATATGCTATGTAGGTAGACTGTTTCTTCCGTCACATGTGGAAACACTCTCCTGTCGTTAACGATAGGTATAAGACACAACGACATGTACATATACAGTTATAAGCGTGGTGGATATTGCAATCCTAAGATTTGAATGTATAGCCTAGATGACGACGATAGAAGCTACATGTATAAGCATATTTCCCTTGCGGGATTTTTTACAATACCCCAACTTATTATAACATTATCCAACACCAAACATGTTTAACATAGTAAGGAGGGAAGAAAGAATTGAGTATTAATTTCGTATTTCTGATATTGGTAAACTCATAGTCTCGTTCAACCAGAATCGTGTTGTCTGCGCAAGCTACGCCAAACAGAGAATATCAAGTGATCAAGCTTCTGGTTGAACGAGACTAGTAAACTCACTGTAATCTTAAGAGTGCGGAACTCTACTACAATCTTTTCCACAGAAAACATCATCATCCATGTGATATTCGTCAAACAGCCTTATCTAGCTACACGCAATTGACGATTGTATTTTAAAGGAATCAATGAAAGTAATAAACATCTTCAGTAAATGGGAATTTTTGTCATTCCAATAGATAAATCCTATATATATCTATGCCTTCATGCAACAGTTTGATAAAAGACACATGTCTAAAAACGAGATTACAGCATCGTTTCGCCAACAGTTCGGGAGTCCATGAGATCCCGCTAGATGTTGACAGGTCTCGCGAGATGTCCCTTTAATGGTACCGACTCTGTTATACGCCCGTTCCCATCTTTTAATTCAATAACAGCGTTGTAATCTAGTAAAATTTGGATAAAAGTTTACATCAATCATACTTCTCCTGTTACTATTTAATTTGGTTTGAAGAAAACTTTATTGTTTACCAAATAATCAATTCTCTGGGAATGCTAAAAAGGGAAAGTAGCCTATAGCCAACATGGTATACATAAACAAACAGACACCTCATTGTGTATCCCTTGTGGCTTTGGCATTGTACAAAAGATAACCAAAACTGACATGATGCGAGCTTATTGAAATAGATGTTGTCAGTATGTTCGTTCGCTAATAAGATTGTAGTAAGTGCCCATTGGGTTAATGCAATAATAACTCGGTAATAACTGTAGTCTATGGCATACATTTCATATCTTTCGAAGCTTCTGCATGTAAGGGATTCGGAAAAGAGAACACGTCTTTGTAGTTTTGTGTAAGAAATAACTGAAAATAACGTGACGCGTGCTTTGAAAGTACACGTTGCTTATGTGTTTGCTAACGAGGTTGCAGTAAGTGGCAGATTAGGTCACAAACGCGAACGGGCCAAAACCTATAGGGGTTGTCCACAAAGGACTTAGGGCAGCATCGGTCAATTTCGGCCTAATAAAAAGTAAACATTTCAACTTGAATTTATTTACCAATTTCTGATCTAAACATCTTATTTGTTGATTGGGGCTATCTTTCGTGGTGCAGTTTTTTTGTTTTTAATGCGCATGCGTAGATGCCCTACCATACCAAAATAATTGCGTTGCTTTCACAAATAGCCAAAATATGGTGTTTTACGAAAGTTAGCATGCAGAAAAGAATTTCTTTCTACGAATGAACTCTAGTATTCCACTTAACGTATATAACAGCTAATTCTAAATTCCTGATGGGGCCAGAAATGACCCTTAACGCCCCTAGGTCTTTGCCCAGAACCAGAAAGCACACTTTCTAAAAAAAACAAGGGCCAATTGCTTAACCAGGGTCGCAATCAAGACTTACAATAGTATAGCAGCTAGTCACCTTTACCTTCGATGTTCATCTGAATGAATTTCGGAGTTTCGGCGTTAATATGCAAAATTTCCACTAAAAATCACAAAATTCATGAATACCTTTTGTACAATCAAAGTTAATATGTTCTTGTTTGTTTTCAATCAAGATGGCATCAAGTTTAAAATTTTGAATAATCTGCCAGGGATATGATTTTTAAAAATGCATAATCATTTTAAATATTGCCAACATTCACCAAGGTGTTGAACAGCTACTTACTATCAAACATTTATTGACCTGATTTGTTGGAGAAATGAGGGTTTGTTTATATGATGACGTCAGTGATTTCTGCAAAATTTTTGATAAAACATGAAATTAACAATCACTATTAGTCAAATAGCAGATTTTATTCAATTGAAGAATTATTACATACAGAAAGTGTTTTAAAGTATAAATCATCTTAATATAATCAAAATCATAAATAAACAGAAGAATCACTGATATGCAAAATAATATAAAATTCCATGTGAAACACTCTTAATTTGATTGGTTGTTAATGAAATATAAATGTGTTGAAATAAATGCTTATCGAAAGTAAAAAAAATATCACCAAAAATATGAGTATATGAACGATATATATGGGGTTGAAATACTGAAATTCACAGAACGCTTCAAGCTTTCATAAAAAAAAATGAAAAAAAATGAAAAAAATAAATCTAAATTGTGTCACACCATTCTTATGCTTCAATTATATTGCACATGTGTGAATCTAGAAATAACAATATCAAAACAATCAAAAACATTCTCCGCGTTGAAAAGTACCCTTTTAGTACGTGTTGTCTCACCTAAACCTTTTAATTCCTGATATCTAAAGGCCCGGTTATTGTTTCGTACTCCCGAGGGAGCAGCAGGGATGTCATGTACGTGCATATGTTACACTTTGGCGACAAATGTCAGTGATTGATTAATCCTTAATAACGCCATTTAACTTAGATAGTTCAACACAATGATAATCTGTTTAGCCATTTTGTAATAAAGGGCTTAAAATCCTCATCTTATAACATCGTTTTATCGTCGACCTGGGAAATATAGAATTTCAACTTAAACCGGAAATGAGAACAGCAAGAATAAAAGTTGTGTAGATGGAAAAAGAACGATTCCTCATTCAGAAAGAGGCCTTTTGACTGAGTTTTCAATATCCGTTTATGGCAATACACACGGTCTTTCAAAATCAATCGAATACATCCTTGATAAGAAAACTGAACAAAAAAACACCTATCTTCGTTCAAAGTAGTCCCATCTGGAAGCCAAGTAGAAATTGAAAATCAATATTTTTTGTGTTCATAAGATTGATTGTAGTAAAAACTTTTTCCGTTCGAGTTCAATAACTACATTTTACAATGTTAGTCGCGAGAAAATAAAATAAACGTAACGCCAAATACCAAACAGAAAATAAAATTAAAATAAATGGTTAAGTATCAAGTTTTTGACAGCCAATGAAATGACGTCGACACTTCTTGCGAAATAGAGCAGTTAAATATAATCCATTTATGTGCACTAGGTCTCGTGCAGGTGACGACGATAGAGCTCGTCACGTCCTCACAAACCAGCCACAAGGTACTATTGGGAGATATCAGGTATAAGTTAAGACTGTATTGCACGACAAAACCCATATCAAATAGGCTAGGAAGTGCGACTTTTACTGATACTAACTTTTATATAACGCCATGATTTAAGATTCACGAACATGTGACGTATAATTTGTATTGAATTTATTCACCTTTCTTTTGTTACATTCCCTTGTATTTCAGTATTATCTTGAGATTAGCGATTCAAGCATTCGTGTTTATCTTTTAAATGTGTTTAACTTAATTAACCAAATCTGAAATACAATTCATATAACATATTTTATCGCTCTCTTAAATGGAGAATCTTCGGAAAGTGAGATACGTTATTGTATATATCATATTCAGTTAGCATACACCCTTGAAATAGCATGCCGGCGTCTACGATCGGAAACTGAACCCGCCGGGAGCAACCAATATTCCTTATTTGGATACTTGGAAGCAATAGCCTTGCATTGTTTTGTTCCTGCTGTCAATTTGTTATAAAAAAACGAAGAAATTATCAAAGATCAGACACAAATAGAATGGCAATTATGGCCATGATACCAACTTAACGTTTCAACAGAGTTGTGACCTTTTACTGGTAATGAGAGTAAGCACAGCGAGTTCTTGTTGTTCCGGTTCAGTTTTAACCCAACTGGAATTTCCCAGGGCAGTGATAACTAACACCAGTCCTCCTGGGGAATTACAGCAGCGTATACTTGGGTTTCATTATCGTAGCACTATAGAACGGTCAGTGGTTAGTGACCCATTGGTTTAACGGGTACGTTGCTGCCTATTCACTGGTACGCATCTGAATTACCAAATATTCAAACAGAAAAAATACCAAACTGAAACAAAGACACTGATTCTTGCACCCCTGTGTTTCCCTACTAAGGCCCTGTTCTGGAACCGCTCATAAATGAACCCACTCTGAACAAGGCTAGCTACCTCCCTGGTTTAAGGTAGAACACTTAACTTACAAGCTTGGTCATCAGCTATAGCATTGCCTTCTGTCACTCGTTGCCTCCTGTTCGTCAATTAAGACAGCATCCAGCAGAGTGCAGCAGCAGATATATCATATACATTTCCCAGGCGCTTAACAATATGTCACTATTAATGGCATCAGATGCAGTAAATAGATCCAATAGAACACTGTTGAAGAACTGTTGTCCAATGTCATAGCAACGCCGTGGAGTTTTCGCAGAAGAGCGTTCTCAGCAGAGCGGTAAATACCACAGTCAGATCGTAGGTTGTCGTGGAGAACATTGCCAGCAACATGTTTATCAAGATGGTTTGGGACCACCTTCTCCAGTGATTGTTATAGGAAAGATTTAATGATAAAGAAACTTTATCATGAAATTATCTAAATATTAAAATGACGAACTTATAATAGAAGAATATATCCAGCCAATTCTATTATAAATAAAACCATTTACATGTATTACAATCAATAACTTTGGAAAGCTCAAATAAGCACATTTTGGATTTCAATCCAATTGTCGAATTATTCAAATATAAAATTGGTACCTATTACACCGACAAATGTATTAATGCGTATATCATTAATTAAATATTTTTCATCATCGTTCCGGTAATTTTTCAAAGGAAAATTTTGACGAAATAGACAAAGTCACCTTTAACATTGATGAGTATAATATAGATTAAATTGTATTAACGATGACTATGGATTTAATTTGAACAGTTACCTCAGCTACACAAATATTCCAATACACACAACGAGTAATTACAATCTAATTAATATTAAACTTATAATTCCGCTCCTCTACGACGCACTCCAGAAAAAGATGGCTGCGCCCAAGCCAACCACGCCGAGACCGCACGTCTCAAAGTGTTAATAGGTTAACAAATAGTTGTGCTTATGTAGATTTTGGTTTGTTGTCGGAAGCAAATCTGATTCTACAAGTTGTCGAATTGTCTCAATTGCTGACGGTGTATGTATCAGATGCTTCGCCGAAGTCGAGAACGTTATCAGTTGGTTACACTGCCATGTAATCCCTCCTGTGGACGAGACTTGGCATAATTTCGAGTTGTTCTGTCAGCAACTCTTTCAATGGGCTCTCAGTCATTTTGTATTCAGAAACGAAAGGCTTGTAAGAAATGCTTTCTCATTGGATGATGTATGACGTCATTTGTCCATTTTCTTTGGTCTTCATTTTTAGACGAAAGGTCATGCTGAGATGAACTCAAACGGGGCATTGTGGAGGAGCAGAATTACAAGTCTAATAAGATTGTGAGTAAAATATGGACGGTCTTGCACTAAGGGACAATACTCCTGTTTGTTATAACAATCAGAGTTATCTCCCTTACAGAAAACTAGCACTGTCAACGTTTAAATGTATTAAATCCAAATTATGATCCATTAGGGATATGTCCAGTGCGCATGGCGTGGAATACTTTTGGATATAGGAGCTGTATGTCGTGTTCACATAGTGTAGGTCCTTAAGAAGGCTGTGTTGGAATTATAGAACTTATGTAAGTCTAGGTTCGATTGACGTTTAAATGATGCGTGTTTTGAGTATTCTGTTCCGCATTTAAGATGACACGTGTTATTTCAACAAATAAAAGCCAAATAATATATGGATGTGTAGCGAAACTGGATTGGGTCAATCGCGACCAGGTAGCTCAATTGGTAGAGCGTCCGTTTAGAGTTCGGAGGGTCCCGGGTTCGAATCGCGATCTCGCCGTGCATGTTTTCTCTCCTGATTTAGGTCGAAAATCAAAGCAATGGTCATTAATATAGTCTTAAGGAAACGCCATATAAACACGACCACATTGATAAATATTGTCAGTGGTTTACGTGACAAATATAGTCAGTGGTTTACCTCATAAATATAGTCAGTGGTTTACGTCACAAATATAGTCAGTGGCTTGCGTGACAATAACAGTCAGTGGTTTACGTCACAAATATAGTCAGTGGTTTACCTGACACATATAGTCAGTGGTTTGCGTGACAATAATAGTCCGTGGTTTACGTCACACATATAATCAGTGGTTTACGTCAAAAATATAGTCAGTGGTTTACGTCACAAATATAGTCAGTGGTTTACGTCAAAAATGTAGTCAGTGGTTTACCTCACACATATAGTCAGTAGTTTGCGTGACAATAAAAGTCAGTGGTTTACGTCACAAATGCAGTCAGTGGTTTACGTCACACATATAGTCTGTGGTTTACGTCACAAATATAGCCAGCGGTTTGCCTCACAAATATAGTCAGTGGTTTACGTGACAATAATAGTCAGTGGTTTACGTCACACATATAGTCAGTGGTTTACGTCACAAGTATAGTCAGTGGTTTACGTCACAAGTATAGTCAGTGGTTTACGTCACAAATAGAGTCAGTGTTTTACGTCTCAAATATAGTCAGTGGTTTACGTCACAAGTATAATCAGTGGTTTACGTCACAAATATAGTCAGTGGTTTACATGACAAATTAGATTGCTGTTTGTAAGGCTAACGAGACCCTAATGGAACAATGTGGTAGGAATACAGTGATATTGGCGCTGCAAATACCAAACCAAATGGTTTGATCAGGGAAAATAATTACCTTAACCAAATAAAAACGAGAAAGATTTTACAAAAGATAATCAAATTCGTCTATATTTGTAAAGTGTCTCCCACAGTATTATCTAAGAAATGTTGAAATGGTAAAAAGACATGTGACCGCTGTTATAAACGTGCACTTGTTAGACTACAAGGCGACTCGGACTGGTTATATAAATATTTTAAAGCCTACTCACATCATCAAAAATAAAACATACGCACTTACAATGCACATCATATTAAATGTTGTAAAGTTGTCCCCGGTTGTCTGTCGAGGTTCTTTTCTATCACCATGACGTTTTATATTTAAAAATCTCGTGACTTTTTAAGGAGGAAAAACTGAATACGCCATCATCTCTGACTGATTCATCAGAAAACTAACATCGATTCTGAAACATGGTTACAAAACAAACCCCGCAATTCTCCCTAGACTATGAAGAGAAGACAGAAATGCATTGATTATTGTGGTGAGGTCATACTTTGGACTTCATCAAGATAAAATTACAGATTTGAAAAAAGGTAGATTATGGAGTGATAATAATTACAAATTGTAATGGGGACCATAATAGAAGTCCCCCAAACTGTCCCCATAGTCGGAAGATGCAAAAATACACCTACATACCAAATTTGAGCAAAATCAACCAATATCTAATTTGACCAATCAGAGGCCGTGGCGGCCATCTTGGTTGACCGATCAGAAAATAAAAGGTCATTTGCACACCCCATTACCATGATGAACATAAAGATTTATTATTTTCCGTCCAATAGTTTTCGAGAAATGTGTCGGTAACTTTTAAGGCTTAAGAGGAAGAAGAAGAAGAAGAAGAAGAAGAAGAAGAAGAAGAAGAAGAAGAAGAAGAAGAAGAAGAAGAAGAAGAAAAAGAAGAAGAAACGGAGCAAAACCAATAAGTCCCCCACTTCGTTTGGTATCACGTGAAGTGAAATTGGTTGTAGCTGATTTAACAACACAAAAAGATTATACAGGGTCACACAGTTAACATAATTAATTAACCAGTAAATATGCATTTCAAGGGATCATATTTTGGAGGTCAAAAGATCACTTACAGGTTCCCTGGTGTTATTGTCATTTTGTTAATTTGCATGGCTATTTATAAATTGCGTGCCTGAGACAGCGTTCCTTGTGATGTTTGGCGATGACAAGGCAGCACTATGTTAACACCATACGTATATAGTATTGTGCCGTGGAGAACAAATAATCGTTTTCTGATCATTCAATAATATGTCATTGTCAATCCGGTATCTACCCCCTCCCTCATCTCTAACCTTTTCACCTCCGATACTTCCCGGTCCATCTTTCTTCCTATTTTTATTCTTCATTTCCGGTCCCTCACGTGAGCTAATTGGCCCCATTGTTGACATCTAGTTGTTCATCTGGCGAGCGTATACCAAGACCGTATTCAATCAATTTGTCCAAAGGGCATCAATACAAACCTAATTATATATATATATATATATTTGTCATTTTGGTCATGAGTGCCATAGCTAAGGTTAACATTTATATCAGCACCTATATAAAGTACCACAAGAATGTTTCCTCATGTCACTGCAAATATGTTCTAGACAACCCTTAATTGAAGGTGTGCTCTGGTCTGCTAGTTCGGACACTCTAGTTGGTGTGGACAGTGACGTCAGTCAGTCCGGACACTCTAATTTGTGTGGACAGTGAAGCCTGCTAGTTTGGACGCTGAAGTTTGTGTGGACAGTGACGCCTGGTAGTTCGGACACTCTAGTTAGTGTGGACAGTGAAGTCTACTAGTTATCACACTCTAGTATGTGTGGACAGTGAAGTCTACTAGTTCGGACACTCTAGTTAGTGTGGACAGTGAAGTCTACTAGTTATCACACTCTAGTATGTGTGGACAGTGAAGTCTACTAGTTCTGACACTCTAGTATGTGTGGACAGTGAAGTCTACTAGTTATGACACTCTAGAATGTGTGGACAGTGAAGCCTACTAGTTATGACACTCTAGTATGTGTGGACAGTGAATTCTACTAGTTCTGACACTATAGTATGTGTGGACAGTGAAGTCTACTAGTTCTGACACTTTAGTATGTGTGGACAGTGAAGCCTACTAGTTATGACACTCTAGTATGTGTGGACGGTGAATTCTACTAGTTATGGCACTCTAGTTAGTGTGGACAGTGAAGTCTACTAGTTCTGACACTCTAGTATGTGTGGACAGTGAAGTCTACTAGTTATGACACTCTAGTATGTGTGGACAGTGAAGTCTACTAGTTCTGACACTCTAGTTAGTGTGGACAGTGAATTCTACTAGTTCTGACACTCTAGTATGTGTGGACAGTGGAACCTGCTAGTTCGGACGCTGTAGATTGTGAAAAGTGTTATCGTGTTCCATGTCTCTTGAGTTTCATGGGTGGAAAATCTATCTATTATACTGGTTGATAAACGGAGAGAGGTTATGTATGCTTAAAAGGAGCTTAGGTTTTACTGGAGTATAGGGTAAAAATCGTTTCCGACTAAGAAATCGTGTTTTTGTGTCAGCTTGGATCGGTTTCTGGTGTTCGGGTTGTCATTCGCTGAATATTCAGAAATATAAACATTAAAAATGCTTTATGTCTTTCTTGTTTAAAGTACAGAGTAGAGATGCCGTGACTGTTCGAGGTGTAATACCAGTTTCTTGTTATAGAACACATTTGTGACAAAGCACCGTACAACGGACTTGTTGTCACTCAAATACAGTCAGAGATGATTTAAATAAAGTTGCTTTACACATAGATTGTAGTAGCAGCGGTTCCCTGTGATAATGTAATTCCCCTAGGATATAACGGGCACCAGTTCTTCCCTTTCAGAAATACCTTCCCTAGAGAACAATCTCAATAGCAAGATTAGCTTATCGTTTCGTTTCAGTTAATGCATGAAGGGTATAAACAATTTATTTCCATCAAAGGGAAAACGTTGACCGCAAAAACAATATTTATGACCCAGCAAAGTTACTCTCGCAATTCGTCAATATTGATTTATTCAAATGTGTCACAGGAAGTATCATATAGACTCATGGCAATATCTAACAGGACTGATATCGTCACTTTCTTATCACACTTCCGTTATGCTGACACTTTAACTCACTGACGTCAAAGTGACACCTACCACACTGACGTTATAGATAAACCTCGACACAATGACGTCACTGTGACACCTACCACACTGACTTTATAGATAAACCTCAACACAATGACGTCAATGTGACACCTACCACCCTGACGTTATGCATATGTAGATAAACCTCAACACAATGACGTCAAAGTGACACCTACCACACTGACGTTATACATGTGTAGATAAACCTCAACACAATGACGTCAATGTGACACCTACCACCCTGACGTTATGCATATGTAGATAAACCTCAACACAATGACGTCAAGGTGACACCTACCACACTGACGTTATACATATGTAGATAAACCTCAACACAATGACGTCAATGTGACACCTACCACACTGACGTTATACATGTGTAGATAAACCTCAACACAATGACGTCAATGTGACACCTACCACACTGACGTAATAGATAAACGTCAACACAATGACGTCACTGTGACACCTACCACACTGACGTTATAGATAAACCTCAACACAATGACGTCAATGTGACACCTACCACACTGACGTTATACATATGTAGATAAACCTCAACACAATGACGTCAAAGTGACACCTACCACACTGACGTTATACAGATATATTTACATTTGCCCCCGCGCCATCCCATTACAACAGTGTTAGAGGGCAAGTGTAATTATATAGGCTATAATTACAACTGCTCGACTATAATTACAACTGCCTGTTTCAGGTGTAGGAATATGTAAACTAACAAAATGGCCGCCTGAAATGTATTTTAAGGCAGTGCAAATGGTTTTTGTAGGAATATGTCTTAAAAAAGAAAAACATGTAAATATAAAAAATATCTGGTTGTCTGGATGTGATTATTGTTGATATAATTACAAGTGGCCTCTCGCATATCTACCATAAAACCTAGCGGGATTTATGGGATTTGCCAGAGGCCACTTGTAATTCTATCAACAATAATTACATCCAGACAACCAGTTATTGTTTAAATAGATAAACCTCAACACAATGACGTCAAAGTGGCACCTACCACACTGACGTTATAGATAAACCTCAACACAATGACGTCAATGTGACACCTACCACACTGACGTTCTAGATAAACGTCAACACAATTACGTCAATGTGACACCTACCACACTGACGTTATAGATAAACCTCAACACAATGACGTCAAAGTGACACCTACCACACTGACGTTATAGATACACCTCAACACAATGACGTCAATGTGACACCTCACCACACTAACGTCATAGACACATGTCACTACAATGACGTCATAGTAACAGCTACCACACTGATGTCATAGACACACGTTGCCACAATGACGTAATAGTGACACATCAGTACACTGACGTCATTGAGAGCCGCCTCTGATGTCATAATGATGCTCTACCGGTCGATGACGCACACCAAACCCCAGCTACGTTTATCTACTTAAGGATTGGTTGTCATATTTTAGACATGCATTGGTGTGTAACATACATTGGCTTACCTACATATTGACTGGTGCGCGCTAGCGCACAATGTTAAATATGTCAAAAATATGACAACCAATACTTATATTTACATTTTATGTGGATCAACTTACAGTTCACGCAGAAATAAAGACATAATATTAGTCTGAACACGTTTCAACGTCGGGGTAAATCCATACAGAGAACAGCCACCAGTTGACAGTGGAACAGTGCAATCTCCAACGTTACAGCTATGACGTCATAAGCGTAGCGACGTCACAATGGCCCAATATATGTTATACGGAAATAACATACATTGGGCCCAGTAGAAACATCTAGGCTCTGTGCTGTGGAAATGTTAATATTGTGAAATAGAGACAAACTATATTTAAACCATTGGAAATGGTCCTACCATTTTCATAAATTTATTAACTCGCGGACAGAGACAAAGGTAAGATATATGTCCTAAACAAGGTCTTACTCTCAAGGTCATACCCCTCAATGTCAAACGAGGTCGATAAATAATGTCAGCGTATTCAAATCTCGTATTCAAATTGTAAATTGCGATCACCTTGTTATGGACGCTGGTCAAACCAATTACTACGGTCAGTTCTTCTGATATCATTACGATAAGGCTGCGTTGTTAAATTTGGTAATCCGGACACTCGTGTCACACTCCACGTTCCTCACCAGGGAATATCCAGGGAATAGAGGTCCCTCGACAAATATTCATCTAATCGGGGTCTATGGTATATAATTACACGTTAGTGTGTAATGCCCATCAGTTTTGCCTCGGCTTCATACGTCCGTGTGAAATGTTTATTTCCATGTGTGGACATTCTGATTGGAATGTTATCTATTACATTCAGTTATTGCTTTCTCTTCACCAACACGCCCTCTAGGCGTTAAACCATAATGTCAATAATTATTGTTGAAGACCTACTCTCTCTCTCTCTCTCTCTCTCTCTCTCTCTCTCTCTCTCTA
>NW_018408876.1:751806-774090 GCF_002113885.1 Mizuhopecten yessoensis
TTATCATCTCTCTCTCTCTCTCTCTCTCTCTCTCTCTCTCTCTCTCTCCTCCTCTTTTTATGACACAGCTTGCAACGCTGAGTGAGGGCAAACATGACGGAATATACAACGACAGCTTATAACAGCAGAAGACAAAACCTTCATAAAATTATTATTTGCATCACGTTTCCTACCAATCAAAAACAACAAAAACGAATTACCCAAACCAGATCTCACAGTTCTTTTTAAGCAGCTTTATGCCTAATTTATCATTACCATTTAGCTAAAAATTAAAAACAAACTATACCCTATTTTCTAGAATGTTTAAAGTACATATGCCTTCTTCAAATTTGATTGACAGGGTTTGGAATTAATCTTCTAACTTTCGGTTGTTCAATTTTCTTTGACTTTTGATCAACGAAACAAAGTTTCCTTCAAAAGATTCGTGCTACAATTTTGCCAAGGCGATAGTGCTTCTAAATTAAATAATAAGAATAATTTAGGGAAACCTCATAAAGTTTGCAAATTATTCAAGTGAAGTACATTTAACTAATTATGTATGTAAATTGTAGTAGAGGCACTGTTAAATTTTATCTTGGTGGTCGACAAGGAGCTCTATTTTGACTGTGATGACGCATTTAGTTTTTGGTACATTTGGGGTTACTTACAATTCTTACCGCATATTTGATCTTTTGATTCAATTGTTTGAACTATACGAAAGGTGACTATTTTCTCCACTATCCACATTTGGGAGACTAGTACAATAAACACAGGGAGTTCAACTTATGCGGATAAATAATAAAAATAATATAATGATAAATATCATTTAAAAAGTTCCAACAGAAAGGACGGAAATGTAACAAAAACAGTTCTAATATAAAGGAACTATTTATTATATAAATATATATATCCTACCCGTTTTCTACTGAGAACTGTACGATATCGTTTAAGGTTGAGTGCATCATTTTAAAATTCATGATGGTAAAAAACAATAAAAAATGCATTTCAATCCGTATTTACGTATTTTCGTATTTCGTATTACGTTTAGTTTCGTATTTACGTTCGAAACATTTTTTTATTATATTTTCGTTCTGCGTTGTTTATTTTGTTTCACGATGCTTTTTAAACAATCCGTTTTACCAAATAGTGAAACAGCCATTCTTTTGCAGGAATAAAAGTTATTTCCACTTGTTGACGATTGTCATTCGTGAATACCCGATTACTGTAACAACATAACGGAAAGATCCGAGCTGAGTTTCCGATTAGAACACAGTTATGCTCCCAAATCTAGGGCCTTCACAGCAAAATAGAAACATGCAGCATCAAGTTATTATTGCTCGTTGTTTCGAGCTTCTGTGACAGTCAAAAATATTCCATGAAGCGTTTTAAAATCTAAAAATGAGGTCATGAATCATCGATTTAAACACATTTTTTTACTTTTACCGCCGACAAAACTGTGAAAATCGTGGTACGCTACATTGCAATATCGGATAATGTCACCAAAATGACGTGAACATTTCGGTATTATAAAAAGGGTGATCATTAGTTGCTGCGTTTACATTGTTTTCCATAATGTTTTGTTTTGTTTTACGTTCTTGCAACAGAGGTTCGGTGTCTAGGGAAACAAAATCAACAACAAAGAGTAGACAGACCAGAAAGGAACAGAACAACAGATCCAAGTTATGCCACAGAATGTACAGTAAAATACACCAGGTGAATTATATCCCCGAGTCTGAAAGTGAAGGTTCTGTACCTCTCCCCGTATTTGCTTACGTCTGTCGTTTAACCCTGCTCTGGGTGTACTTATTTTCATTCTCCGTAATCACGTTGTCGCTTTGTCTCTGTATGTACATCAAAACCTCGTTATACTGCCACTTTTTGTCTACGGAAACTGTGGCATTATAAAGGGTTTGACAATAAAATAAATTAGGGGAAAGCTAAAATTTGATTTGATTTTTTTTTTTAGAAAAAAGAGGAAAGAGGACATTGAAATACGCTGGCAGTAAGCGTGGTGTCAAATGAAACGATGAGCATCATATCAAGTACAAGTAAAACTGAATTTTCATTTCTGATACAATGGCTTGTGCGATAAATATTGCAGAAAATGATTTGCGTTGGAACGTTTTCTATAGACTACGTAGATCTGAGGACACATTGTAACGATGACGTCCACGAATTCTATTTGGCCAGTTCTTTGGTAAATTAATCGACTCGATGGTGTCAATTTAATTAAGAATTTGCGTCAAATTCATCATCTTTTCGAAATCGCTCAACTATCAAGGGACAACATCAATATATATGTCGCTCGTTAAGGGACTAAGTTCCAGCTCAATCCATCGGAGAATGTTTCAAGAGTGTTTGAGTTCTAAAAGGTACGCAAACATGTTGGCAACTCCAGGTGAAACCCTCCTCCCCGATGCCGCACAAGCGGACGAAATGATGCTGGCAGATAATCGATACGGGGTACAAATCGCCACAGGTAACGAGCACCGAACATGCAGAGCACGCGATTGACCAATTCATGAACAACAGTACATGGCTGGCCAAGGTACCGCGCTGTTTCGACAGTTTCGCGGCAGTGTCTGGGACAAGACGCTAAGCTATCATTTAAAATAGTAAACAATATGCTTACTATACAAAACAAAATCTCCAATCCATACACATACAGTGTTAATTAATTCAACAAACCTGAAATAAGTTAATTTTTGCAAATTTTCATTTTTGCGGCTACATTTCAAACGAGAATTCACGGTAATTTGAATTTAAATGAAACATCATTATAATAAAGGTTGTTAAAATATGCAAAATGTAATTTATTGAGATACGTTATTTGTTAACGATGTTCTGTACTCGCTTATGAAAGCGAAATGTGCTTATTTAACAGTACCGTATTCAGGTTTTTATTGTTAAGTGTTCTGTGTCTTTTGTGGGTATTTCTGGATTTTCGTGTATGATGCGTGCGCAACAGAAAAAAACTAACAAGTCAGATTTCATAAATTATTGTATGGCAAAGAAGTGAATATTAACATTTGCCCTATATAGGACGCTTTTTATGGTCCGAACGATTATAAAGGACCTACTGCATATATCATATTCAAATTAGGTAGTATGTTATTGCAGATGCTTGTTAACCGTGTTCACCACCCACCGGGTTGTCACGGCGAATCAGACACGGTGATTCCTTGTAAATGTAGATCCAATTGGTTGTATACATCGGCATCGCTGAATTTCAAGTCAGAGACAATACATTTTTGAATTCATTAAGAATCCAGCAAGAATAATCAAACGATAATGGAGAACATCATTGACCTGATTTTACCTCGAGATGGTGGTCCCCAACTTGCGTTTGATTAAATTGGTTTACATGTATATTTATGGAGGTTGGACACTCGCGTTCTATCAGGTACCGAAGTTAGTTTTAATAAAGATTTATCGTTGTACAGCGCTCTGATGGAGTCATTATTTCCACTGCTCCGTCAGGGCAGCGAATTCGGTCAATGTCGTAAAGTAGATTAACTTTAGATTTACGTGTCATAATGTCTTGTCCAATAAATAAAGTAAATAGCAACACAGATCTATTGGATCTATATTTAGGCGGGAAAACTATAGGTGTTCTCACTCCCGAAACCACTATAGGTTTCCTCAATCCCACATTCGAAATAGGTTTCCTCACTCCCACACTCGAAATAGGTTTCCTCACTCCCACAACCACTACAGGTTTCCTCACTTCCAAAACCACTATAGGTTTCCTCACTCCCACAACCACTACAGGTTTCCTCACTTCCAAAACCGCTATAGGTTTCCTCACTCCCACAACCATTACAGGTTTCCTCAATCTCACAACCATTACAGGTTTACTCACTCCCACAACCATCACAGGTTTCCTCACTCCCACAACCACTATAGGTTTCCTCACTCCCACAACAGCTATAGGTTTCCTCACTCCCACAACCATTATAGGTTTCCTTACTCTCACAACCATTACAGGTTTCCTCAATCCCACAACCATTATAGGTTTCTTCACTCCCGCAACCATTACAATTTCCTCACTCCCACAATTATTATAAGTTTTCTCACTTCAACAACCGCTACAAGTTTCCTCACTCCCACAACCATTACAGGTTTTCTCACTCCCACAACCATTATAGGTTTCCTCACTCCCGCAACCATTATAGGTTTCCTCACTCCCGCAACCATTATATATTTCCTCGCTCCCACAATTATTATAGGTTTCCTCACTCCCACAACCGCTATAGGCTTCCTCAGTCCTACAACCATTACAGGTTTCCTCACTCCAACAACCATTACAGGTTTCCTCACTTTCACAACCGCTATAGGCTTCCTCACTCCTACAACCATTACAGGCTTCCTCACTCCAACAACCATTACAGGTTACCTCACTCCCGACATATTTAATAAATTTGCAAGGAGTTTGCAAACATCTTTGGTTACCCGCTAAAGGGTAACACCCTTGACGGGATTTCTCTTGTCGATCTTCTGATTATGAGGTCAAGTAAAAATGCTTTTACGGCGTCATCATCCATTGTGACGTCAAAGTTTAAGGCAATTGATTCCCCGATCGGAAACAGCAATAATCTAAACACAAGAGAAACATCTTGTTTTCTAAACATAAGATCTGAACGTTGCGGGAGAAAACGTCCCCGAATTCGTGATCGTTGATTACTATGTGTATCTTACTCTCGTTATTAAATTTTCAAATTGGGAAAGACACACTTGGTTAATACTGTCCTTAAATAATATGGAATATAACTAACGAGAGGTAGGTAAGTATGATACGAATAACCAATCGTTGGGAACTATTTATCGCTGGTAGCGCGAGTTTTTGTGCGGAAGAATACATCCACGAGTGCCCGTAGTGCACAGGTAGGTGTATACGTCCGAACAACAAACTAGTACTAGCTGTGACGTCAGATAAAGACATATTTGTGGTATTGTTTTTATTACATACCTAACCTATGCATTCATTCATTCATTCATACATTCATTCATTCATTCATTCAGCAAAACACAATTCATCACTATCCCGTATTGATACTAAAACTTTTTTCCGAAAAATCCTACTTAACAATGGTGGACAAAACGTCAGTGGATTGCAACCCATGAGTCCCAGTCAAAACAGATTTCTTGATGGTAGGATCAAACAAAATCCTGATATATCAAACTGTGAAATACAGGACCTTTCATTGCATGGCCTGAACACAGACTGTATCACGTTTACCCGATAAAGGTATACCATAAATAGCAAAGCCCTCCATCTTGTATACGATCACGTTATAATGACGATGCCACAGAAGTAGCTAGTTATGACGTGGTTAAGGACCATGCTATAATCTACCAGACAATATATCGGGATGTAAATTTCTATAGGATTTCCAGACGACGTGCGCGTAAAGCAAGCTGGTTAGTGCGTCGAACTTTTCACGGAAAGGTCATCGGTTTGGATTCCGCAGACGGCAGTTGGCCATGTTTTTGACCTTGAGCAAGACGATTTACGCTTGTTGATTAACAGATAAATTGCTTAGAGTGGACTGGATTGAGTTTACGGCTACTGTGTTGTACATAGAGTACAAGCATGAAAGTGGTATGACACTTTAAATGAGCGATTGGAAATAAAGACTCAAAACAGGTCGAACATGTATACACGCTTACATCGCCACGGCAGAAAGCAGAGACGAAGAGATGATAAGGTGGAATACAACCATGATGTGGCTGATCCGTACGTCCTGTCAAGGAACGGAACAAAACGACTTGACACGCTGTGATAAAAAGAGATAGAGAAGGGCGTTGAAGGTCAATCTTGTATACAAGTTTAGGGCTACTTGAATAAAACCGCGTAATCGTATTCAGTTCGCCAACACAATGGAAATAAAAATGTAATAGCATGGCATTGTAAGAGCGCAATGAAGTCTAATTCTATTATCGGAGACTATCTATGGAACCTTACCCATTTCCAGGTATAGAATCCAACGTCAACCATGTTCGATTAAAAGTAGTTGCAAATGCCTTTACAGATGTTCTCCAGCGGATTTCATGAGAACTACACCATATAAAAGAAAAGTGGCTTGGCTCTCTGTTCCCCTTCCCTGTATAAATATACCTCGACCGTATAGCACTGGATTGCTTCCGTGAATGTGAATGCTGTAACGGACTAATTGGGATCGTATCGCTGCAACATACCTAAATATATTTCACTTTGAACAGAATCGAATTTCTCAATTAATTGCCAGCGGAATTAAAATAGATTTTATTTTCGGTGTCTTGTTTATTGGGGAACAATGCCGGTTTGTTCTACAGCACACTGGGGACGATCCGGTGTATTAAGTAAAAGCAATATGTATCTCGGTTTACATGTAACAGACACGATCGTATCATAACCAGTTACGATTAAGGGAATCGGCAATGGAAAATTAACGTCTCAAAAGTGAATATTTTTAAAACTATCAAGGGCAAGGGCTATTTTCCTCATATCAATATTCCCCACTTTCAGTAAATTTCAATCTCAACTTTAAGGACTAACCAACCCGCATCTTTATTCTATATGAGCAGACATGCAAAATAAAAATCATTTGTTTGGAGATTAATTTATTTACTTATCTCATATTTCTTCGGTTTAGATTGATCACAAGTTTGAAAAGTTTAAATGTGTACATTAGAATTCCCGAATGGGGAAAGCCACACGTTTTGCACCGAACGAGACTGTTGAAATCTCTATACAAATTCAACTGAATATTAAGTAAACACTTACAATAACCGCTTGTTTTATGAATATTGCTCACAAATTAAATTTTACGATTCAAGTGGATTTTTATTTATAGATATTTTTTTTGTCCATTTAAAAGTTTCAGGGAAAAGGGAAAAACATAGCAAACACGTTTATTTTGCCGAGCGACATACCATGTAGCAATATATGTTTGGAACAGGTTATTGTTTCATAGTCTCGGACTCTAAGTCAACAAAAGAAACGCCAATGGGCTAAATTTTTGGTAACAGAAAACAAATATTCACATTCTACTAATGCGTTTATGTATGTACATATGACTATTGCAGTAAGTACATGATGTAAGGTTAGGACTATTCTCTACGAAGTCACTTTCAGATTAAATGAACAAAAACGTAATTGTCACTTATCATGATTAACTCCGCCCCATCACTTTGTCTATCCTTTGCGTCAGTGTACCGAACGAGTCGAGGTCTCGCGGGATCTCGTCAGCTTCTCTTCCTCGAAGTCCTCGCTTGATCGTAGGATTGCTCGCTGTGACAACCTACCTAATTTGTATACAACAGACCAATAAACTACAATCTGTCATTAAATTTTTCCCGTATCAGTTCTATTATTTTATTTCTTTTCATGATTGGGAGAAATTGTTAGTTAATACCAAGCATTTTACCTTTCAGACCGAAATGAAAGCTCGCCTGTACACACAGGGGTTGTAGCCGTCGTGGTGCTAGAGAGAGGAAGCGCGTGACGTTTTCGAAACCGAATTCGTGGTCGTTTTCAATCCAGAATTTGCTGCAAATGAATTGTCCAATTAGGGTATCCGTATTTTCACCTTTCTTCTGTGCAATCTTGTAAATACTAAATTGCACTTTATGGTTCAACGTTGCATGCCAGTGACCGTGTGGTGTGTCGTTAGTCATTTCAAAAAAGAATGAGCTCATCAGTATGATCTTTTACTTGAACACTGCCAGTCTTATAATTTACCGGCAATTTTGTTTTAAATTTGGGAGCAAGGGTCTAATTAAAATAACAGTTAGGATGGTTGTGTAATTATGAACGGCGCCATATAGCTTGGAGTTTGATAGCTGTACGGTCCTTTTAGGAATAATTCACGTTTAAAATTATATTTTGTCTGTGAGAGAAATAATTACATTTGTATGGCACATATTACATTAAAAAATTGTTCTAAAACAGGACTATATTTCCATGTTTGGGTAATCAAGTCACATCATCTCTAAAAAATTGTATTATTTACAATTAGTGGTCCCGACTTATCTTAATAGACACGCTGTCTTTTTGTTATGTTACACAGATGTTACACAACTTTCTTCCAAGTAAAGTTGATAATGTGTTCTTTACCAAGTTCATTATTCCCATCAACGTTGAGTGTGTTGTATACTTATCATCAACGTTGAGTGTGTTGTATACTTCCCATCAACTGTGATTGTGTTGTATACTTCCCATCAACGTTGATGGGAAGTATACAACACAATCAACGTTGATGGGAAGAATACAACACAATCAACGTTGATGGGAAGTATACAACACGATCAACGTTGATGGGAAGTATACAACACAATCAACGCTGATGGGAAGTATACAACACAATCAACGTTGATGGGAAGAATACAACACAATCACAGTTGATGGGAAGTATACAACACAATCAACGTTGATGGGAAGAATACAACACAATCAACGTTGATGGGAAGTATACAACTCAATCACAGTTGATGGGAAGTATACAACACAATCAACGTAGATGAGAAGTATACAACACAATCAACGTTGATGGGAAGTATACAACGCAATCACAGTTGATGGGAAGTATACAACACAATCAACGTAGATGAGAAGTATACAACACAATCAACGTTGATGGGAAGGATACAACACAATCACAGTTGATGGGAAGTATACAATACAATCAACGTTGATGAGAAGTATACAACACAATCAACGTTGATGGGAAGAATACAACACAATCACAGTTGATGGGAAGTATACAACACACTCAACGTTGATGAGAAGTATACAACACAATCAACGTTGATTGTGTTGTATACTTCTCATCAACGTTGAGTGTGTTGTATACTTCCCATCAACTGTGATTGTGCTGTATACTTCCCATCAACTGTGATTGTGTTGTATACTTCCCATCAACGTTGATCGTGTTGTATACTTCCCATCAACGTTGATTGTGTTGTATTCTTCTCATCAACGTTGATTGTGTTGTATACTTCCCATCAACTGTGATTGTGTTGTATAAGCAACGTTGATTGCGATGTATTTTACCAAGGTCTTTCTTTCAATAAACTGTGATTGTGTTCTATTTTAACCAGCTCTTTCTTCCAAGGTATGTTGATTGCGTTGCTTTTACCTAACTCTATCATTGTCCGATGATATTGGTTCGAGCTCAGAGGTAACTAAATATGTTATGCTTCAAAGCTTTGAACCTGTTTTCCACTTTTTGTACATTTTATACGCGTCATAATTGTGTCGGGTTTGATACTATGGCAGGGGAGTAGGGAATAATATCCGTCAGGGATTTTTGACAACCTCATTTTAGATTGTTATGTCATTGTTGATAATATGCATCGTCAAGAAGGCCCGGGGGGGGGGGGGGGGGGGGGGTAGTGTATGTGTGAATCTGTACATACTGGTGCAAATAGGTCCCTGTCAGTTGTAAAGTATCATTAGTGATTCCGCATGATGTCGCTTGTGCAGTATTTAAACAAATGCTCGATAACAGGATTGTGGTACAGCAGCGGTACACTCACATCGACGGAGCGCACCACCTGGCATGAACAGACTCAAATGCCATCTTTGTGTACTCACTACTATCGTTTGACTGAAGGTGTATACAGATCCCTCTGTCTTTGACTCTAAACATGATTGTTCGACAATTTGACTTGTCCCTCTATCTGACTGCAATAAATCAATACAACAGTCAATGTAGAAATCAGCTTTGTTTCCAAAGCACATTGTGGAACAGTTCCGCCACTGTGAAGGTCAAATGTCAAAAAAAGTTAATGGAAAGGTTACGTGTGTTAAGACAATACGTTTTAGACTGATCGACTACTGTGGTGCAGTACTCCGTCTATATAGGTCTAAAATGATCAGGTACCGCTGACTTTCGTCAATACTTTATTATTTGAAAGATAAAAAGAGTTGGTCCAGTGTCAAAGACGTTCTGAACATTCCAAATGCACAACCTTTCAAAAATGAATGCTAGAATAATTAAGAGTTTCACATTTAGCATTATCCCGTAGTATGTATCCAGTCGAACAACTGCATCAGTTTTTAAAAAGTACATTGATTAACTAACTAACTACAAATGTATTGTATTAACTATACATGAGACCTATTTTGGGGTACTGAGTATGCACGTCACAGATTTGGGGTACCGTTTGGGAGAGATGACTTGTCTTTTGTCCACACAAAGAAATCGCATGGCCATCACACAGCTTACAATCCATCGGGATTAGATGTTGAAGAATAACAAAACGATTTGCCCGACATTCAGCAGTTACCTATCTATAAATGAGCCGTTGAAAATAAGGACCAATAACAAGAAGCAGCAATCCCAAACAACCGTCAACGTACGCAAACATAATTATATCTACCGCAAATCTTTCGACCGAGTGAGCGGTTGTCTACTAAAGAAATATATACGAAACAGAATAGATCCGGAAATCCAAACTAAAATCAATTAAGCAAAATCACGTTTAGGTTTTTCTATTTTGTCATGAACACATGAATATATCATTCACTTGAAATAGGTGAAATACGCGTTTCTGCTGCTAGAAAAACACCTAGCTAACATTTGTCTCTAACCGACTCCTTAAACAGGATTTTAATACATGTATCTGTTACAATCTACACTCAAACTCTCCTGATTTTAATTCCGTACTTGTTATAGCACGGTTGTTACTAATGGGGAAAGATGAACCGTTATAACAATGACCCCATAACAGACCAGGGAAGCTGTTAGGTGGCACGTGTGTAAATTGTATGGTGCTTCGTTATAATTTGTATGCCAGTTTGTTATAGTTTTTATGACATTTCGTTATGAATTGTATGGTTACTTTTCAATAATGAATTCGATGTATTTCATTATGAAATAACCGGCTTTTCATTTCAAATCATCAAGTCAGCAGTTATTGTATATGTAGATTGTAATGTTCATAGTTTTAAATTGTATAGTTTTCGTTATAAAGTGTATGGTTTTCGTTATAAATTGTATGGTTTTCGTTATAAAGTGTATGGTTTTCGTTATAAAGTGTATGGTTTCCGTTATAAGTGTTTGGTTTTCGTTATAAAGTGTATGGTTTCCGTTATAAAGTGTATGGTTTCCGTTATAAAGTGTAATGTTCATAGTTTTAAATTGTATAGTTTTCGTTATAAAGTGTATGGCTTCTGTTATAACGTGTCTGGTTTCCGTTATAAAGTGTATGGTTTCCGTTATAAAGTGTAATGTTCATAGTTTTAAATTGTATAGTTTTCGTTATAAAGTGTATGGTTTTCGTTATAAACTGTATGGTTTTCGTTATAAAGTGTATGGTTTTCGTTATAAATTGTATAGTTTTCGTTATAAAGTGTATGGTTTTCGTTATAAAGTGTATGGTTTTCGTTATAAAGCGTATGGTTTCCGTTATAAAGTGTATGGTTTCCGTTATAAAGTGTAATGTTCATAGTTTTAAATTGTATAGTTTTCGTTATAAAGTGTATGGTTTTCGTTATAAACTGTATGGTTTTCGTTATAAAGTGTATGGTTTTCGTTATAAATTGTATAGTTTTCGTTATAAAGTGTATGGTAAAGTGTATGGTTTTCGTTATAAATTGTATGGTTTTCGTTATAAAGTGTATGGTTTTCGTTATAAACTGTATGGTTTTCGTTATAAAGTGTATGGTTTTCGTTATAAAGTGTATGGTTTTCGTTATAAATTGTATAGTTTTCGTTATAAAGTGTATGGCTTCTGTTATAACGTGTCTGGTTTCCGTTATAAAGTGTATGGTTTCCGTTATAAAGTGTATGGTTTCCGTTATAAATTCTATGGTTTCCGTTATAAATTGTATAGTTTTCGTCATAAAGTGTATGGTTTCCGCTATAAATTGTATAGTTTCCGTTATAAAGTGTATGGTTTCCGTTATAAATAGTATAGTTTTCGATATAAAGTGTATGGTTTCCGTTATAAATTGAATAGCTTTCGTTATAAAGTGTATGGTTTCCGTTATAAATTGAATAGCTTTCGTTATAAAGTGTATGGTTTCCGTTATAAAGTGTAATGTTCATAGTTTTAAATTGTATAGTTTTAGTTATAAAGTGTATGGTTTTCGTTATAAATTGTATAGTTTTCGTTATAAAGTGTATGGTTTTCGTTATAAATTGTATGGTTTCCGTTATAAATTGTACAGTTTTCGTTATAAAGTGTATGGTTTCCGTTATAAATTGTATGGTTTCCGTTATAAATTGTATAGTTTTCGTTATAAAGTGTATGGTTTCCGTTATAAATTGTATAGTTTTCGTTATAAAGTGTATGGTTTCCGTTATAAATTGTATAGTTTTCGTTATAAAGTGTATGGTTTCCGTTATAAATTGTATAGTTTCCGTTATAAAGTGTATGGTTTCCGTTATAAATTGTATAGTTTTCGATATAAAGTGTATGGTTTCCGTTATAAATTGTATAGTTTTCGTTATAAATTGTATGGTTTCCGTTATAAAGTGTATGGTTTCCGTTATAAATTGTATGGTGTCAATAACTTACCTGTACGATGTAGATACACAGCAATGAACCCAAAAAACAGTACGACCCGGATGTGACACATCATGACGCAAACGTCCTCCGGAAATCACTTTCCTTTTGATCACTTGACAGTCCTTAAGTCCGATGTAAGACCACTGACCTTTGCTTGGTCCAGAGTAACAGGGACGATTCCCTATAGCTACCTGATCTTAACGCCTCTCGCTTGACCATATCCCATTGGGGTCTGATATCGAAACGCCCCCATGTGACAATGCTCGTAGCCTCTGCCTTTATACAGCGAGTAGGGACAAAGTCAATAATCAGGCCGTATATGTACTAGGCGCAGCAACACCGAAAGGCTACAGTCACGCTCAGTGATACTCTATTGCCAGTAGTACAGATCTGTCATATCAATACCATGGCTTTGGATAGATTCTTTTGATTATGCAAAAAAAGAAAATTTTAATTTTATCGTTTATTTAACTAGTTAGGATCAAATAATACCTACCAGTCGAATTCTCTATGTTTATTCCGGGGTTTTTCGACAGTCGCGCTTGTGTCCGACTGATTGAAATTTGACGATTCTCTTAATTCAACATCGCAAAATCAATTATTTTTTCCTCGATGTCTCGTATTTAATACATTGCTCATTGGGAAGGGAAGCCATTTTCCTTTACGTTGATGTAAGTATTGTACATAGATTTTATTCGTTGAATATTTTTGTAAACTTATCCCAGATATGGCATTCTGATACCAGTTTAAGAAACAGAGCTAGTACCTTAAATAATGATATAGTCCATGCAAATTTAACATCCAGTTGAAGACACTTATCATTTCTTTTTTGCTTGTAACAATTATGTAGAACAAAGAATTAAATTATATCGTGAACTAAACTATTTCATTCCCCTGGGCCTGATACTTGTTGGTAGTTTGAAATTAAGCCAACAGGAAAATGAAAAGATTTTGATAAATACAACAACCCCCCCCCCCCCCCCCCCCCCACACACACACACACACACATACATACACACACCAACACACACACATACACACAACCCCCGCCCTTGGTATTAATACTATCTATGTTGGTAATTTATAAGTCGACAATCATTTTTATCTTAAATGTTGAAAGTCTGAAGTTTCTGGTCCTCCCCGATACAAACGGCACTATAGTGAAACGAAAATACCAGAAGGAATCGAATTTACAAGGAGAAAGCAACAGAGTAGTGGACAGTGTTATTAGTGCCGCCTGTCGGAGAAGATCACTACTACGATCTCACATTAAATATACTCAAGCTTTGACCACGCCCACCATGTCCCATGGCATCTTGTGTAGGGGATCGCGGACAAGGTTAGGCGACACACCGTTTTTGTTGCGACTATATATCAACCTTCCATGTAACTACATTATAGAAGATATACACATAGAAAGTATATCGTTTTAATCAATATTGATTGCATATTTGACCTCTGACCTTTCGTGACCTACGTATTACCTGTTAACTTTTGTATAACTTTATACTGTTATAATAAATGAATTAGATAATTACCACATATTGATTTAGATTGATGGCAAATTTGAAATATGACCTGCATATAAAGAACATATGTATTATATCGACAAATATTGACGACTGATTTGACTTGTGACCTTTGGTGACCTATAAAGTGACATTTGTTGTAACTTTGAACTATTATAAAATGAGCAGATAAAAAAAAAGTTTACCTTATTAATTGATATTGATAACTTATTTGGCCTATGACCTTTGGTGACCTATATGTGACCTTTTGTATCGAGTTACATTTCTATAGGACTTGCATATTGAAAGTACAACATTTCGCTTTAAATCGATGAACATTTTTACCTTAGACCTTTTAGAGACATATATATTGACCTTTGTTCTACCTTTAACTTGTAATGATGTGCTAACGATAAGTATAACCTAATGATTTAAATTAAGGGCCAATTTGACATATGACCTGTGGTGACCATCAATTAGACCTTTACTTTAATTGAAATTTTTGTAAGACATTCTAAAAGTATACAATATTAACCAATTTTGATGATTTATTTCATCAGATATTTCGGAACGGCAACTATCTAACATAGATTATGGCATTTTTCAGTTCTTTATATTTAATTTTTCTGACATGTGTAAAATGAAGGTCAAAACTGACACGGCGAAACTACTCGGACCGTACCCTGCTGTGAGGGTAGACAGAGAATGCTCGCATACTTCAAAGGGTGATCCCGTTGTTGCTAAGGGAAAAGATTAATAGAACCTTACATGGGTCTGTTCCGTGGACAGGGATATCCCTAACCATGGAACAGACCAATGTAAGATTATATTAATCTACCCTTGGAGGAGATTCTTGACTAACCCGAGGCTTCTTAGCCGACAAGTATCACTTCCGAGGGAGGAGATTTCTCTGTCCTACTCACAAGATAGGGAGGATCCTTTTTCCTTCCCCATTTTCCAGAAAACAAATTCAATGAAAACAATGACACACATCTGCACTACATGTAAGTAAACCAACTACATTTTGTATAGTCCAACGCATATGTTTAAGCATTGGCAGTTATATCAATTTATTGGTCGAATTACATTAATTGCTCATAAAACAAACAAAAAAAGGAACATATGGCTGTAATGTAGTATCAAATAATGTAGAACTTAACTTGGTCACTGACGTCCCCGATAAGGATAAAATAATGCAAAAAACTAGAAATATGCCAGAATGACATGAAAGTCACCCCATCATCCTGTATGATCATTTTCCGATAAATCATTGACCAAGCTACAACGGATATATTTCCCCCTGTCAATCAAATTGGTAAACACATACATGCTGTTCAGGTAGCCATGCCAACAAATGAAATTAATAAGAAAGCATGTCGCAAATATAACGTTAGCGTTGACTGACACCTCGAATACGGGTTGATCTGCGCGCTGACATGGTCACCTGGCATGGGCAGAACAGGTAACGTTAATTGGAATATAACGATGTTGTTTTCACAACAATAAGTTTCAGAAAAGATTCAATGTAATATACGGATAAATCTTCTACTATTTTTTGTTATGAAATACACTTTTCCAAGTAGTTTTCTGATCGTCTGCAAATCCGACTGAATCGGTCATCGATATCGGCAGAATGTGTACGCTAAAAGGCAGTCAATCCGACGAGGACCACCAACAGCCGAATTCGCGAGACATGAAGAACACCAAACAATTGTGATTTCAGCAATTCTCCTTCGAAATGAAAAATCGGAATGTATTTGGCTGTTTTGAACCCGTTGATATTTAATTTTCAAACTCAAACTTTTATCATTATCGGTTCAATTCGCATGAGTTGTCGCCTTGTAAATTCCTGCCGGTTAATATTATCACACAACGTTGACTCTGTGGTACACAAACTTGCTAATTTCGCCACTTTACCCATGTCGTTTTGACACATTCCTACGGTCAAGATTGAAGAGTTCAGCATGATTTTACCCAAGAACGACATTTTAACCACAGAGTGATAAATGCGATGCAATTCTTCGTTATGTTTCCCGATACGTGGTACAGTGTAATGTAACGTCCTGAAAAGTTGAGCCTACTTTACTCGAGTTTATTTATCCGATTCTATAGTCTATTATATGATTTAAACTTGCAACTTTTCGTAATTGTTAAATTTGCAATGCAATCAGGGATTATTCAACGAAATTTAGCAGTTTTATTGCTGCGAGCATATTCCAAAACATTTCCGAAAATCCTCGAAAAATTTACGAGAAATGGTCGCGACCAATGACTGGTTTTGGATTGTTCTTGAGTATCGTGTACACCCATTTCTTGACACTTCATTTTCCCCTTAAAAAAGTACGCACTATACGCAAATATTAACGGTAGTCGTTGGTCAGACATAAAATATCAGTCAATAGCAATTTATAATACGACAGTTTACTCCTTCGGGAACCTCAAAGGTGCCTGATTCATACTCGGAACATCTTTAAGTTATATGTAATTCCCGTGGGTAATTTGGAACGCCTTTAGGTTTTATTCTACCCCTTTTAAAAAAGGAAATCGATATCTGAGTTATCCAAGAGCTTGTAATTATAGCGCTTGGTATATTCCGACAGAAGCAAGACACTTAACAGCCCAACAAACAGAGGTCAAAATCTGGGACTGAAACCAAACTTAATAGTCTCTACTTGGGTTCCCCCAGGGGTGACTAAAAATACACATCAAACCGTTTGAGGGGTCAAAGTTCATCAGCGCACATGTGAAACGACCATTCCAACTCGAGGTCAAAGGTTGCCGCCATAGCTTTAATCAGACTGTTGATCATAGCTGCATGGGTATAATGTTATTGTCTGTTCTTATCTATCATATGAATAACCTAGCTGTTATGCATTGTCATAAAACTATCACATAAATTATGTTTATGTAACTTGTGGAATATCACTCCGGAAATGACAATCGAATAGGAACAATCAATGTGACGTCACGTCATTGTGACGTCACGTCATTGTGACGTGGACGTCATTTTCATCGTTTCAGAGGCGGCCCAGTGCAAAATATTCGTTTCAGATCACAATTATACAGTTATACAGTTAACTTTGTATCATATGATAAAAATAATCTGCCATTTGTTTCCCTTCATATTAGATCTGATGCTCGTTTTGGATTTTTCATATTTGCTCGCCAGAGGCTCACAAACATGAATACTCCAAAACTTGGATCATAAATCTAATATGAAGGGACACTTATGACAGATCCTCTATATATTTGCTATAACACAAGGAACTGTCTATATGGTGTGCTATTGTTTTTTTCGTGCAGACTTCCAGTCTATACCACCGTCTTGCCATAATACATTTTCATGTTTGGAACAAATATGTGTACTCGTGCTTAACCTGAATAACAAATCTAAATTTACTTCAGTTTTTTTCTGCTTGACAAAAATACGTGGGAATTGAAACAGTCTCCTTATCCAGTTAGCTTAAGTATTAAAAAAATCAATGTATCATTTCCATTCCCGTCTCCCTTCTATAAAACGTAAGCGTTAACAATTCTCGCTCTCTAAATTCAACATTTTACCATTCCATAAGGAAATTAACACGATTGAGTCGAGAATGATTTATAAACATCTGATCAGAGATAGATAGCGTTGTGAACAAGCGATTTCATCAGGGAATCGGGAGGGATTGGATTATGTGTATTCTCGTAAATGGGTATGAAAGTCTTCTAATCGAGGGCGTGTAAAGTGATTGAAAGTTAAACGAATTTCTTAAGAAAGAAAAAAAATGTTTTATAAACGAGAAGTTATGTTCCCATTAAATCAAATTGCAGTTCAAGATCGATGCTACTAGAGTACATCGCCATAAAATTAGCAAGACCCATCCATACCATTTGTTTTATCCTAAAGATTGGAGCATATTTGTTGAAGACTATTGAGTTTCTTTATGGGCGTCGTAAGTGAATTTCAGTTCCATCTTGAAGAAAGCAAAATTGAGATAACCCTGCAGATTGTTAGCTGTTGTCATATAACATTCAAAACGTAAGGTACGATCGGATCGCCTTGGCTCAAGACTCATTTTCTCTATAAAAGGGAATATTATACGACATTTTTTATTATATGACATTTTACAATGAGATTAATCATTTTTCAAGTCTTAAACACATGGATGGCATGGACCATTTTGGAATCCCAGAGTGAAGGACTTCCAATACAAAATAACATACCCACAAATTCAATTTCAGATTCAATTCATAAATATTATTTACACAATCGACATCATTAATTTTCACGTAGTTCAGAATTTGATGAGATAATTGGTAACATAATTACAGACTCGTCACATGACGTCGCTCCTCCAATCAGGGCTGGGGATTAGCACCAGTCATATAATAATACTGATTACTGACTCGTATGCCTGGATTAATTTCTTTGAAAGACATTTTCCTAAGACGGGGTTTGTTCGATTTGCTATTGAATCTGTTGCTTTTTCGTATACAACATTTAACACAAATACAAATCGCATTTTTTTTTTATCCATGTGAAGACATATCAATTCCTCTGTGTCTGTCCCCTATACACTCAGCATCGTAATCTATTAATAACAGTGTTACAACTTGTTCGTGACGATTTAACTTTAGATTTACTCCTATTTGGTGATCCAAAATTCAGCAAAGATGAAATTCCTTAACTGTAAAATCTGTTGAACAGTTTATCATCAAGTGTAACCGGTTTGACTGAATGTTAGAGTCTTTCTCTATTTATCGCTCTTTTTTTCTGACTCTACCCGTTTTACTATCCTTTACTTCGTGTCTTTTCTTCCTCCCACTTTTCTATTTCCATATACAAATATAATATAATTTATATGTATTGCGTAAATTGCCTTATCAAATTATTGTTTATATTCATGTATTTGAAGAAAAGGACTGTGATAAGTTTTGAAAACTTGTGTCCAATTATTTTGTAATTAAATCAAACAGATCGCTTTAATGAAGTGTCTGTGTGTATGTGCCTTGTGAACTAACGTGCTCATGTCTTGTCTTTGAGTAACTAATAGTTGACCACCATCCAGCCAGTAATTATTGATATCACAACTACAGTAAGTGAAACGCAAAATCTCCTGTCAATCCATCTTTGTCACGTTTTCAGAACGAAAAACTGAATTCACATGGATTCAATGCCATCGTCCGCAGAAAATTGGTTTTGAAACTTTACATAAACGACTCGTTAATCTAAATGTATTTTTTTTTTAAACGGCAGCAGATCAGGAATTCTTATCATTTTTCTTACCTCCCATATTTGAGAATATATATTAATAGTTTATAAGCCCTTGTAGTTGAGTAGACTGGAACAAGCGGAGTAAAGTATCTTGCTCAAAGAAACAACACAGTGCTGTACCGTGACTCGAACCCTTCGGTCACGCGCCCGGTGTCCTACCATTAGACTACTGTGCCTCCTATAACCTATTATATCATCATATTATGTAACCTTTCTACTATTCATGCTTACCAACATGAAGAAAATGTTTTTAAAACACTCTTCTCTCTCGTTTCTACTCCTACTTTCGGTCGATACCTCATTATGCACTGTTTCTATATGACATTCGACAAAATAAACAAATAGCATTAACGTTACTGTACAAATAGTCTCTTCGTGCAAAATATCATTTTCTATTTTTGTCGCTTTACTTGAGAGCCTCGATCTAATTTTAGAAGAAAATACGTATATCCAAGCGTGAACAATAACTAGTAAGTTTCTCTCCTCTGCACTCCATTGACTTTTGATGTAATCAATGCAACTTAGAATAATGTTTTATCTACCTCTTGCTAATTCCTTTTTTTTATTCCGAAATTCTTTTATATCCAAACTCAGTTTTCAAGATATTATGTTCCTTTCTTAGGAGTGCATATCTATTATCTATTTTACCACGTTTTCGATGTAACGACACTTTTCATTGGTTTATAACCATGTATTATTGAGCGATAGACATGCGCGTGCATGGATTATTTTCCAACAGACCAACGCTCTTCCAAAAACCTCCCCTGCAAATGTCCTTTGTCGAATGAGGGTGCATTTGCTAGCGGACAAACAAAACAGTTGTCGACAGTTGTCGATAGATTGGTGGTTTTGATTGATTGAAATGAGCATTTGGTATAACATGACTGTTTATTGTTTATCGTTTGTCAATCAAACGACGACTGCAAATGAAACAAAAGGTAGAAAAAGGAATATTGCCCACAGGGTCAGATAATTATGATAAAAAAAAACACGCAGCTTTATTTTGAAATGAAGAAATATTAGCTGTACGTGACGGATATTTCCACGCGCAAATGAACAGCGTCATTTAAACAACTAGATTACTTACGTCAAATTGCTTTTTATCGGCGAAAAGACACTGAGGTGGACGCAAAAAAGACTTCAATTACTCTTTTCTATGTAGAATAGATGCAATCACAATGTTTGTATATCATGGCGGAGAATTCTCGGGATTCGAAAATGTTCAACAATTTAAACACTTATATCTGTTTAGACACTACACTTCTACAAACAAGGGACGTATTATTATGTTTGTTTAAACACTTCACTTCTACAGACCAGGGACGTATTATTATGTTTGTTTAAACACTACACTTCTACACACCAGGAACGTATTACTATGTCTGTTTAGACACGACACTTCTACAAACCTGGGACGTATTATTATGTCTGTTTAGACACTACACTTCTACACACCAGGTACGTATTATTATGTCTGTTTAAACACTACACTTCTACACACCTGGGACGTATTATTATGTCCGTTTAGACACTACACTTCTACACACCATGAACGTATTACTATGTCTGTTTAGACACTACACTTCTACACCCCAGGGACGTATTATTATGTCTGTTTAAATACTTCACTTCTACACACCAGGCACGTATTATTATGTATGTTTAAACACTACACTTCTACACACCAGGGACGTATTATTATGTCTGTTTAAATACTTCACTTCTACACACCAGGCACGTATTATTATGTATGTTTAAACACTACACTTCTACACACCAGGGTCGTATTATTATGTATGTTTAGACACTACGCACACTTCTACATACCAGGGACGTATTATTATGTCTGTTTAGACATTTCACTTCTACACACCATGGACGTATTATTATGTCTGTTTAGACCCTACACTTAGAACCACACACCAGGGACGTATTATTATGTATGTTTAAACACTACATTTCTACACACCAGGGACGTAATATTATGTCTGTTTAGACACAACACTTCTACACACTAGGGACGTATTATTATATCTGTTTAGACACTACTTACACTTCTACACACCAGGGACGTATTACTATGTCTGTTTAAACACTACACTTCTACACACAAGGGACGTATTATTATGTCTGTTTAAACACTACACTTGTACACGACAGGGACGTATTATTATGTCTGTTTAGACACTACACTTCTACACACCAGGGACGCATTATTATGTCTGTTTAAATACTTCACTTCTACACACTAGGGACGTATTATTATGTTTGTTTAAACACTACACTTCTACACACCTGGGACGTATTATTATGTCCGTTTAGACACTACACTTCTACACACCAGGGACGCATTATTATGTCTGTTTAAATACTTCACTTCTACACACCAGGCACGTATTATTATATATGTTTAAACACTACACTTCTACCCACCAGGGACGTATTATTATGTCTGTTTAGACACTACACTTCTACACACCAGGGACGCATTATTATGTCTGTTTAAATACTTCACTTCTACACACTAGGGACGTATTATTATGTTTGTTTAAACACTACCCTTCTACACACCTGGGACGTATTATTATGTCCGTTTAGACACTACACTTCTACACACCAGGGACGTAATATTATGTCTGTTTAGACACAACACTTCTACACACTAGGGACGTATTATTATATCTGTTTAGACACTACACTTCTACACACCACTACACTTCTACACACCAGGGACGTAATATTATGTCTGTTTAGACACAACACTTCTACACACTAGGGACGTATTATTATATCTGTTTAGACACTACTTACACTTCTACACACCAGGGACGTATTATTATGTCTGTTTAGACCCTACACTTAGAACTACACACCAGGGACGTATTATTATGTATGTTTAGACCCTATATTTCTACACACCAGGGACGTATTATTATGTATGTTTAAACACTACACTTCTACACACCAGGGACGTAATATTATGTCTGTTTAGACACAACACTTCTACACACTAGGGACGTATTATTATATCTGTTTAGACAC